>NC_056738.1:466481628-466681372 GCF_019279795.1 Protopterus annectens | reverse complement strand
TGGGTGTCTGCTTTGGAGGCCTCTGTTGGTGTGGTGTGTTTGTAATTCGGGCCTCCGGGAATGTTCTTCTGTGTTTATGTCTTTGGTTTGCAGTTGTCATAGGTCTATGTGGGACTGGGTTTGTGGTGTGTGTGGTTACCTTCTCCTCCTGACTAGTTGAGTGAGCTCAGCCTCCAGTTTGGATAAATGGTTGCATCTCTCACATATATTTGTATTTCTTGGGGGGAGTTGAGAGTTGTCTGTGCACTTGGGGCAGGTGTAACATTGCCTCAAGATTCACAGATTCAACTTGTTGTAGCTGGCCTTAGTGGATTGTATGTGTGGACATATTTTATTGCCATACTACTGATCAGTGATTACTTTTTATGTTTGCTCTATCATGTAGTAGCTTCCTCATTCTCTTGCATGGTTTGGTAATGGCTGGAGTCCACCATGCCAGATGCCTGTGTGTATGGCATTGTGTCTTGTTTTAATTTAGGATTGCATAATCCAAGCATTCCTGGCAGTGTTCATGGAATGCCTGTATAACAGGTTCTGAGGTATGGCCCATATTTTGCACCTGCACAGGGCCTTTAATGGATTCCACATCAGTTTGGAGGAGTGCAACTTTTGCTTTACACATGTTTTTCACTGGTTTTCTGGCCAGGGACTGTGGTCAGGATGTGTATATCCAGTGTGATTACTCTATGGTCTGGTCTTACCAGTGAGCAATACACTTCTCATCTTGCCATCCAGTACCCATGTTGCTGATTATCACATCCAGTATGCTTACCCCTCTTGTGGGAGTGGTACATTGTTCCTGGGCATTTTGGTTTATGGATTCTATGAACTTTTGTCCTACAGTGTTGGAGCTAGTATAATGCTCCCAGTCTATGTCTGGGTATTTTCAGTCACCCAATATAATGCGGTTTGGAGGACTTGATATATTCATGTATTGCAACATAGGCCAGATGCAGTTCCTGGTGTTGTGATGGTAGTCTGTAGCAGGCTATAAACTGGGAGGCAGTTTTAGCCACTGTTACTTGACCATGGCTAGTCCATGCTGCTTCTTGTTGTGGTACCGGTACCAACATGGGGGTGTGGTTATCCTTGACAATTATTGCTAGTCACCCTCCTTTTGTAGCTTGTTCCATGTTTTGAGGCTGTACAGCACAGTATGAGGTGTAACCTGGTAGTGTTAGGGTGCTGTTGTGAGCCTTGACCCAGTTTTCTGTTACAGCACATATATCAGCATTCTCCATACTGGGTGAGTTTAGACTGCATGCATCTTGCTGTTTAGACTTCTGGCATTGGGTAGCATTACATCTAGGTTCTTATCCCTTCTGATACCTATGGAGGTAGGTTTGTGTTTTGAGTCTTACCTATTCAGGGCACGCTGTGGGTAACAACAGCCTTTGCCAGTATCCATACGGCCTGCACTGATAGGTGCACGCCAGTCCTAGCAGGTGGAGCATCATGTCATGCTCAGCATGTCATCCCAGGCTGGCACACATTGGATCCCCTTTGACTAACTGCAATACTTCAGCCAATTATTGCAATTGATCATCTCATTGTCATATTGTGGCATGATGCTTGGTGAGGGTAGGATGTTAGTCACGGTCCTCAGGTGTGCATATAGTACATGGTGTTACATTACTTAACACATGGCATTCATGCCTCAGGTGGTGCTGCAGGGCTGCCTCTGTCGGATGCACATATTACACTCCCTGTACATGTTTGTGAGCAGGTCATGTCATTTTAGGCATCCCTGTTATTATTTGAGTGAGTCAGAGGGGGTATCATTCCCAGGGTTCCTACTGAGCCAGTGTATGTGCTATGCATTGCTTCTTTGCCAAGGCCAGGGCATACTTTGCATGCCTCCTTCTGCCTATTGGGGCAGGCTCAGGTTGTTCCTCCTCCGAGTCATGCTCTGCCTGTGATGGCCTTGGCAACGGTGGGGGGCTGTTTGGCCCAGCCCTATGCTGGTCCTGCTGCAGCTGTTTTCGCAAGATCATATTATGTAGCATAGCACATACCATGACAATTTGGGTACATGTAGTTGGTGTGTACTGCAAGGCTCCGCCAGATGTGTCCAGACACCGGAACCATGACTTGAGCAGCCCAAACACACGCTCTATTACATTATGTGTTTGTGCGTGTGCCTCATTATGGCATTCCTGTTCAGGTGTGTGTGCGTTTCTGATGGGTGTCATCAGCCATGGCTCCAGTGCATAACCTGCATCCCCCACTAGGTGTCCGTGTGGGATGTCCCCATTGGCAAATGTCTGGTACAGCTGCGTCAAATGCCAGATGTGGGAATCATGGTAGCTCCCAGGGCAGCCAGCACACACATTCATTATTATGCCCTGGGCATCACACACGACCTGGCAGTTGATGGAGGGGAAGCCCTTGCAGTTAATGTAGGCCCTACCCCACTCACCAGCTGGTGCTTTGATGCATATGTGCGTGCAGTCTATTGCACCCATTACCTCAGGGTATTCCGCTATTTGCTGGAAGAGATGCATATTGCTGGCCAATACCTCATGGGCATTGGGGAAATATACATGATCACCAACATGTGCTGACATGGCATCCAGGAATTGGTGCAGTACCCTGGAGGCTGATGCCTGTGATATCCCCATCATATCACCAGTTGGTCTTTGGAAAGTACCTGTTGCTAGTATTCTTAGGCCAACACATACCTTGGTTTCCACTGGGATGGGTTCCCCTCTGTTGGTTCTGTGTGTGAGGCGTGGGCTGCACAGCTCAACTATTTGCTGCAGGAGCTCTCTGTCCACTCTATAGCACTCTACTATCTCCAGCTCATGTAACCCGTGGTAGGTGACCCTGGGCCTGTACACTCTTCTCCGTCTCCTCACTGTGGGTTGTCTGGCACCATCTGCATTGTCACCACCCTCAGCAAGTCGCCTATGTCTCATTATGACAGCCCCTAACATTTCTGCTCTGAGTTCAGCTTTTTCAGTTTTCACTTGTAATAGCTTACTCCTGTCTTGCAGTGTCTCTTGAGAGAAACATCCTGTACTGCTGTTTGCAGAGTTTTAAGTGCTGGGCTGTGCTACTATTCTGCCTGTGTAATTTCCTGCTTCTAATTGTTTTCACCTGCTAGCTTCAGCAGTATTCCCTGCTAGCTTCATACTAATTCAGTTGCTTCCTTTTTCCTTCCTGTTTCCTCAGGGGGGAGCAGCGTGCATACCAGCAGAAACATGCTCACAGTGGCTTACACGCGCGCACACATGCTTACACGGTTCACAATAGTCTTATTCGGGTTAAAACATGCACGCACCCGTGCAAACAGTGTTACAAGTCTGCCAACAGGCTCCTACATGCTCAGTCTGCCCTACACATGCGCACACCAGCTCAAACAGTGTTAAACATCTGCCAACACACTCCAACCTGCTCAGTCTGCCTTACACGCGCGCATACTGTCCTACTCGCGCTTCATGGCGTGCACATGTGCGCATGCACGCCCAGCAAGAAACTTTGGTGTAGGCAACAGTGTACACCTTCCATTTCTTGACCTTCCCATGCTTATGTTGTGGCACTCCTCTTTCCATGATATGTGTCTGACATCTGTCATGTAACACTGAACTCCAATGAACTGAATTTCTTTCTGCCATTCCCCCCTGTGATGTCACCTATCTCCTACTCTGTTCCTCCCCTTATGTAACTCTTACACTACTCAGAATGTGCTCATTTGCTATGTGACAGTGGAATTCAGTATCCTAACACTCATTTGCATCAGATTGCCTACTAATGCTTAGTTACATGTCTTAGACTCAGCTTCCCCCCTTAGCAACCACTAAACGGTGGCCATGTTGTTTTTGGTCTGCTGGTCCCTACATTGTAAATTCATGTATTGCATAAAACCCACATTTGTGGGTTTATAACAGGGGCGGCCTGTGCTATCGGACTGCCGGACTGCAGCCCCCTCAACTTCAAACTACTGATAAAATAAAAAATAAAAAAATTTAAAATTTCGTGGACTTCGCGCATGCGCACTGCTGCTGAAACAGTCTAGTGCATGGAGCATGCGCACAGCAGTACTGATTGAGAATCATGGACAGGAGCGCTCCCACAAGTCTATGCAGTTTTAAACTGCATAGACTGCCTGGGAACTCGCTGGGAAAACGCATCGAGGTCGGACTGCAACGTCAGCAGTCAGGGGAAGGATCGGATTGGAGTTTGCTGCAGGGGAAACTCTCGTGACGGGCAGGGTAAGGATCTGGATTGGATTGGAGTTCGCAACGGGCAGGGTCGGATTTGCGTGGGATTTCTGCTGCAGTCTCGTCGGGATTTACTTACTGGATGTATGGTGGCTGCAGTCTCGTCGGGATTTACTTACTGTGGATGTATGGTGGTTTTGCAGACAGGGATTTACTACAGGACCAGGGATTTGGATTTATTACAGGACCAGGTAAGTGGTGTATGTGCGTGTGCGTGCGTGCGCGTGTGTGTGTGTGTGTGTGTGTGTGTGTGAAAATGCCTCAGGTGGGATGTACTGGTGATTAGACTCATGGTGGCGTGGTAGGGAATACCTCAGGCTTGAACCCTGTACCTTGTATGCAGGTGTTAAAGACCTGAATTCCCTGCCCACCACCATTTGTAAAAAAAATTGCAGATTTTTGCCTCATATTTGATCTGATCTATTCCTCATAATATCTGTGTTTTTTAAATATTGCAATGCTTGAAATTTGATGGTGCAGTGGTAGTATTGATGCCTCACAGCTGTAGGTTCTTGGATTTGGTTCTTGGCTGGGGTGCCTTCTTTGTGGGGGGGGGTCTGTATCTTCTCCCTGTGTTTGTGTGGGTTTGCTTTTGTGTCCTCCCATGTTACAAAGACATGCTTGCATTATTTCTTCCTGGGCCTCTGCTGAGAATTGTTTTTTTTTTGTTCCAAGTCAGACTGTCCTGATTAACAAATGTTAAATAAAATTGACAGGCATTTGAATTTCAGACTTCAGGTTTCTGAATGTTTAATTCCTTGCATATTTGATGGTGCAGTGGCAGTATTGTTGCCTCACAGCTATAGGTTTTCTGGTTTGATTCTTAGCTGGGGTGCCTTCTTTGTGGAGTCTGCATCTCCTCCCTGTGTTAGTGTGGATTTGCTCTGGTGCCATGTCATTTTACAAAGATGTGTCTGCAGTATTAATCCCTGGGTCTCTGCTGAAAATGGTTTTTGTTCTGTCAGCAGTAAAATTGACAGGCATTTGAATTTCAGACTTCATGTTCTTCAGAATACATAGTAACACAACCTTTTTTTCTAGCAATTTTCTAAGTTTATAAGATAAATATTTGAAATATGTTCCTACTTGTGGGACTGTATTCCCCCATTATTGGCTTTGTCCAGGTTTTTTGTGCTAAGGTTGACAGCTATTGCAAGAACTGAATTCACTGAATATGTTTGAGGGCTGTATTCCCTCATTACTGGGTTTGTCCAGGTGTTTTGTACTAAGAGGTTGACAGCTATGGTGAGAACTGAATTCACTAAATGATAGCCATTTAAGTTTCAGTCTTCCTCTCTTTTACAAAACAGCTGATGTGGCGTAGTGGTATGTTACTCTGACTGTTTTGCTCAGGGACCTTGGCAGTAAAATGTATGGTGGTAACACAGCATTTTATTCTAGCAACTTTCCAAGATTATATAAGCAATGTTTAATGTGTCCCTGTTTTTTGGGCTTTTTCCAGTTTTCTTGTGCTGCGAAGTTGAGATGCAGTTGAGTATTGAGTAGATTTTACAAGGAGCTGAGAGCTGCAGGGGAACAGAAGTTTAGTGTTTTGCCTTGTTAATAGCACAACAGGTTGTGTACTTGCTTTTGATGCAGAAGGCTGTGGGTTCTATTCCCACAAGGGGTGGATGCTGCCGTACTGAGAATGTTCTCCTTGGTGAAGATACTAACTATGAGTCTGTTATCAGTTTGCCATCCATTTCCTCTTGCAATATTATTACTAGCTTATCATTTTTAATGTAATATAGGCAATTTATTCCTGAGGGGCAACAGACACTTTATTTTTCGATGAAACCATGAAATATAAAGGTGATTGCTAGCAGCAACCTCTTTATTAGTTACAGATTTCTTTAATGTGGAATTATTTAGATGACTTTTACTTCAGAGATTGTGCATATTTACTGATAATGGACTGTAGAATTGTGCATATTTACTGATAAAGGTGGACTGCAGAATTCTGCATATTTACTGATAATGGTGGACTGTAGAATTGTGCATATTTACTAATAATGGTGGACTGTAGAAGTGTGCATATTTACTAATAATGGTGGACTGTGGAAGTCTGAGTAGACTTTTTTATGGTAAATGTTCTGAACTGGGCAGTTTTGCCATTATGGGTGCATGAGTTTTGTTTCATTGCTTACTGGCAAAATGTTCAAAACAAATTTAAAACACCCACTCACAACTGTACTGTATTGTACAAGGAATATAATTTTAGTACAATGAGGAAGGTGTATCAAAGAGCACATGTATGTTTCATATGCAAGGGGCCTATGATTTGAAAACAGCCCAAAATTAATCTTTATCTGCCACTGGCAAAATGTATTTTCTTTGAATGTGGGTTTCAATGCTGTTTCAATGAATGTGAGTTTCAAGGGCAGAGAAGTTTTAATGCTAAGTTTTCATTGTGAGACTGCATTGCTTTGTTTAGCAGATGACTTACTGTTTGTGCTGTAAAATACAAAATAAAACTTTCAAATGAAGTCCAACTCATCATAGAAGTAAAGCAGTATGCACATTAGTGTTTATGGTAAATGGAGTGAAATAGCCAAGTAATGGTTCATTGGAATGGCTGCAGAGGCTCCATTCAACCATGATTTTGTCAGGGGGGAAGGGCAGCAAACTCAGACAGGCCCAGCTGAACTATACCTCCCAACTGTCCAAATTTTCAAAGAATGAATAGATTTTTGCTTCTTATTTTTTGTTTGTTCTTCATAAAATTTGTAGTTTTCTGGGAAATCATTTAGGAATTAAGTCACTAAATAATGATACACTGAGTTTCAGACATCATAACCTTCAGAAAATGCATGTTAAAGTAAGAGCTGTTCTATCAACTGTCTCAATTTATACAAGAGCAATTTTTAGTACTGTTTATATGTGCCCCCAATATATTTGGCCTTTTTCAGATTTACTGCATTAACAGGTTGAGAGGTACATGCAAATAAATTGCTTTATAGAATTAGGCATAGCCAACCTCTCAACTGTCCCCGATTTTGGCTCAAAATGTTGCTCTTCCCCCTAATAATCCCTCCGCAAAACAGCAATTTTGGAAGAAAACATGGAGGGTTTACAATTAAGAAATAACTGTAATAATCAAAGTTATAGATTACTTGAAATTCATGTATGTTCTTTTATTTTGTCAGCTGCTCAAGGTAGCAGTACTAATATTAAAGTGTCCCTTCTTTGACAGGTTCCCAGCTGTATTGTGTGTCTATTTTATATTTTTGCATCACATTTTTGGTCCATTTTTCATAAAATTGTGTTTTTTGGCAAATTAGTGACAAATCACTAAAGACTGAAGTTAGAAAATGACAGACATTTGAGTTTCAGATTTTATACCCTTCAGAAAATTCATACTAATGCAAGACCTATTCTATTATCTTTCTAAGTTTATTAGAGCAATATTTAAAATTTGTCCTTATTTTTGGGCCTTTGTCCCACTTCTGTGTATGGCTTTGTCCAGATTTCTTGCTCTTGAGGTTGAGAGGTATAACAAATGTGTCAGGGCCATCACAGTCAGCCAGAGACATTTCAAATTGTGACATACTTGTTGCACCCCACTCCCCCATGTAGTGACTCTGGATGTGTCCAAGCAAGGCAAGGAGTAGTTATGCAGTGTGTCCTCCCCATCCAAGGTAGACACAAGTACTACAGTGGCTTTTCATCTGTCCTTGATTTTGCAGAATGGTCTGGTTTCTGTCATATTTTTGTACTGTTGATTTATGCTTATTACTCAAAGTGCCTGTTGCTCTGTGTTTAAGTAGCAATGCTTTAATGACCATAAGGTAAGCTTGTCTGAGATCGTAAGATGCAAGTAAGCTTTAATAAGCATACTGTTAAAGAATTGCCAACATTGAAAGCCTTTCTGTTGTTGCCATGCAGAGAATACTTGACTAGATAATGTATAAGCCTTGGGTATTAAAGGACAGGATTCCATTATTTTAAAAAGCTCATTACACTTGTTGGAGACTTCCAGTCATCTCTACAGACTTTACCCGTAAACTAAACAGAATGCCAATCATGTGTGGTCCATAACCTGTACAGTAATCCTTTAAGTAATGTATCTTGAGCTTGTTTGCTTTTCATTTTTTACTTTGATCATGTTTTCCCCATGAAACAAGTTGTCAGGCAGCAGGTCTTTTTTGGATAAGAAACATTTTTACAAGTGGGGGCATCACCGAGATTTCTACTTTCAGCATGTTACTTGGTACTTTAATAAAGCTGAATATATTATAATTAGAACTGCAGTGCAAGGAGAAGTGGTTTGAGTTGAGTGCTTCTGGTTTTTCTTATACTTGATTTTGACTGGCATTCCAGTAATGTATTTAAAAAGTAATTTTTTTTTCATGCCTCACAACCTTTTGTTTCCATCTAGATATTAAGTAAGCTGTCATGCAGCCAATGCATTGAAATATTTTTATTCTTCTACACTTATTTTTGTCTTGACTGGACTTTCATAATGATGGTTTGCCACCCAGGGCAGCGTATTTAATTAAAGTTAGTTTTTGTGGTTTTGAGCATAGCCCCTCCCCCCTTTCTAGTTGACCACACCCCTTCCTCTTGACCCCACCCATTCAGCTGTCTCCTGCAGCCCCCCTGTGATTTGAAGTCACCAGCCACCACTGGTTTATAACCTTCATTTTTATGTTTTATACAGCGCACCCCGTTTGCGCGGGGCTGTGCTGGGTCACCGAAAAAATATATTTATTTCTCATATTTGCATCGGGGTACCTTGCCAATGGCCACATATTTGGCCATTGGCATGCTGCCTGACACATATGCACCCTTTATTTGGAGCTGACATGGCTCCATTGTGTTTTTTGCAGAAACGTGCTCAGTTGTCAACTGAGTACATTTCTGCAGCTAAAACGGCTCTTACACAGGCTGCTTTGGGCTTCCTGGATCGCTAATCTACCTCATTTGCATGCTATTCGGCTGCAAGTGAGGTGATTAGCATATCCACGCCCACTCCGTGTAAGAGACGTTTTAGCTGGTCTCTTACACGGACTTTAGGGCTGTTCCTGGATCACGAAGGCTGCATGGAGTCTTACACTACTCTTAGACTCCATGCAAGCCTTCGTGAATCCTGCCCAAGGAATTTACAGAAGAGGGAAAACTTGATCTGAAATTGATTATTTTGTGCTATCAGAAGGTTTGGGTATAGCAGATCATGGTACAGTGGACACCGTTTTTTTCAGATTATTTAGCAATATGGATGGAAATGATGGAAGAAAGGGAGTATATTAAAATGAGAAAGGGAATAAAAATAATAAATGAGAAATTATGGGATTAATTTGGAGAGTGGGAAGCATTGCAGTTATGTAGGGATTATATAACCATGAAGAACTTTTATAAAAATTGGTGAGAATGCTGGATTAAATTTAAAAGGAAGTGCCTCTTTCAATGGCAGGATGGTGTAGGAAAGAAAGAACTGGAAGTATGGAAAAATGCATATAAATATATTGGAAATTTAGAGATGAATACAACAGAGTATTATGATATAGAAAAGCAAATATATAAAAATAGGAATGTACTAAGTAGACATTACTGTTTAAGTAGATATATCACTTACAAGGAAGAAGACAGGAGATGTCTGCATATTTGGGTAGTATAGTAAAGGAGAACATGAATATAAGAGGGAAAATAAAATGTAAAATAAGAGGTAAAAATAACACCAGCAAATTGCGAGTGTTGTAGTACAGCATGAAGACAATATATATCAGAGCAAAGAGAGAAAATAAAAGAGAATGGAAAGCAAAAAATACAAGAATGAGTTGGGGAAGAATTTGAAAAATAAATTACTATTATTGAATTGGATGAAATACTTAGGAAAATAAAGGTTGATTCAATATCAAGTCCAGATGGTATAGGGTATGAAATGTATAAAACATTAAGGGATTAGCAAGGAGACCATTTTGAATCAATAGTTGAAAAAGGGGATTGTTCATGAAAAGTTACATAGTTGGATATTAAAAGTAGGAGCCTACTCAAGAAGAGATGTTTCAAAAAATGGTCAAGTCAGAGGACAGAACGCAAAGGGAAAATTTAAGATTTTTCTGCTGCAACATAGAAACTAGAAGGAATAGATTATTTTAATTTTATGAAGGGACATATAAGCAACTGTTCTGGTATTCCATAGCCTAATTGTTAACTGAAAGGACACACTGCGTGTATGCTCCAAACCTGGCCATGAGAAGGCAGCCAATACCTTTATTAGTAAAGATGCAATCCTACCAAAAGAGAGAGTTGATTGTGACAAAAAGGCAAAATATTAAAAGTTGGATTCAATAGAGTCTATGTGGAAAATACCAAGACAGCTATTTCAGCAGTTAAGAAATCTTGAGAGGCAGGTGTGAGATTCAATGTGCTGTATCCAGCTGTCTTCAGATTATTTTTTCCTGAAGGATCAGTCATTTTTGATGCAGAATTGGCCAAGGAGGAAATACAAAAGTTTGTCCATCATAAAATGTGCCACCAAGCAGAAGGAGACCCTACTTCTCTTTTTTCTGATGATAAAGCATATGGACAGAGTTCATCAGTGAAACATTTTCCAGTGTTACAAAGGAAAATGCTTCAAAGGCAGAAAAGCTCAGGAGTTGAATAGAATTGGGAATACCTTGGAAATTGAACTGGAGCCCAGAGTTGGAACATGGAGATAAACAGGAAGACAAGTAAAGTACAGTTGTGTATCTACCATAAATGTAGATGTTCGAGTGTATTCACTGTTGCAGTCATTACACTTGGGTTATCCTGCTGGCAGGCGACCCATAGTCGGCCCGAGTTCCAAAGTCTTGGTCCGGCATCGGTTGCTGTCGCCTCTTCCCTGACGTCAGTGCGCCAGTGGTATAAAAGTTGCAACCGACACCATTTTCTTCAGTTTTTTTTGCCCCAGATGTCAGGTGCCCCCAGATATGAAGGCTGTAAAGATAAAAATATGCCAAACAACCATGCATAGATTACTAAAAACATTTCCTTCTTCTAAAAGCAAATACACCACATAGGGTGTATAGAGTTGAGAAGTACAGAATAGTCCCAGCAAAGAGGGGGATGGTGGGTGGGTAACCAGGACTGCAACAGTGAATACACTCGAACATCTACATTTATGGTGGGTACACAACTGTACTATGTTCATCATGTTTCACTGTTGCAGTCATTACACTTTGGTAGAATCCCAAAGCTGAGGTAGGGTGGCTTGGTCTAGATTGGATTGGGTGAGGCTAGCAAGCCTTGCAGAACTGCAGTGACAAAGCCTGCTCTGGATTTGGAGTAGAGAGGTAGGTGGTAGTGCTTGGTAAAAGTGTGCACTGAGCTCCAGGTTGCAGCTTCTAATATGTCTTTGGTTGGTTCCCCTCTGAGGAAAGCTGCTGGTCTGGTAGAATGAGGCCTAATGCCCTTAGGCACAGATTTGCCATGTTGTGCATAACAGAAGTGGATGCAGTGTCCTATCCATTTGGAGATTGTCTGCTTTGTAATAGGTTTTCCTTGTGATCCTGCAGCATATGCCACAACAGTTGTTCAGTTATTCTGAAAGCTTTTGTTTTGTCCAAGCAAAATCTTAGCTGCCTGTGTATATCCAAAGAGTGCAGAAGTCTTTCCCCTTTATTCTGGGGATTTTGGTAGAAAGTAGGCAAATGAATAGTTTGGTTTAAGGCCACACTGGAGACCACTTTTGGCATGAATGTTGGGTTCGTCCTTAGAAAAACCCTGTCCTGGTGAAAAATGAGGAAAGGTTCCACAGCCATCAATGCCTGTAACTCTTCTTGGTGAAGTTATTGCTAGGAGCAGAGCAGTGTTCCATGACAAGAATTTTAGGTCAGCTGTGCTGGCTGGTTCAAATGGAGGCAGTGTTAGTTTTTCTAAAACAAAATTGAGGTCCCAAGTAGGTACTGGCGCTGTCCTAGGGGGTCTTATATTCTTTGCCCCTCTGAGGTACTGTCGTAGTAGAGGATGTGAAAAAATAGGAGGATCCATATTGTAATGAGCTGAAATGGCAGAGGCATGGATTTTAATAAAAGAAAAAGATAGGCCTTTGTCCAACATCTCAGTCAGGTATTGTAAAATCTGAGGCATATTAGGGACCAGTGGGTCGAGCCCTTGTGCCTGGTTCCAAGCACATAATCTCTTCCATTTTTCCACATAAGATTTCCTAGTGCTGGGGTCTCCTGGCTTCCAAAATTACATCCATAACAGGTTTAGAGAAAGGTGCAGTCTGAGTGGCTACATTATCTGCCATGCTGGTTTAAGGTTCTGAGTTGACTGTGCAGAATCTGATTGTTTTGCTGTGTCAGAAGATGAGGGATTTGAGGTACAGGCCAAGGTGGGCCTTGGGACAAAATCTTTAAGATTGGGTACAAGTGCTGGCATGGCCAGTCTGGTGCAATCAGGATAATTTTTGGCCTCTCTTGTCTGACCTTTAGAAGCAGCTTGGTGAGAAGAGGCATCAGAGGAAAGGCATAGACTGTCAGGTTTTTCCAGTTGAAAGATAGAGCATCCACTTTCCATGCTTGAGAGTGATAAGTCCTTGTGCAAAATTTTTGTAATTGGTAATTGAGAGGGGAGGCAAAAAGATCTATGTCTGGGCATCCCCATTCCCTTATCATGTTGAACACTTGTGGATTTAGCTTCCATTCTTGAGGATCCATGAGATTTCTGCTTAGTTCATCTGCCAGTGTATTTTTTTGTTCCTGGCAGGAATTGTGCTTGCAGATGTACCTGATAGGTCAGTGCTGTGTTCCACAAAGTCATGGTTTGTCTGCATAGGGGGTAGGAATGTGTGCCCCCTTGCTTATGTACCACATAACTGTGGTATTGTCTGTCTTTATTAGTAATTGTCCTGGATGTATTAGGTCCTTGAAGGCTGTCAGGGCATTCTGTACAGCTAGCATCTCTTTTTGATTGATGTGAAGATGCATTTGTTCCTTGGGCCACGTGTCCTGAATACATTTTCCTGCCATATGTGCTCCCCAGGCATAATCCGATGCATCCATTGTTATTGTCTGCCTGGCTGTAGGTAAGGTGAAAGGCTGTCCCTTGTGATGACAGCCCTGGGACCACCATCAAAACTCCTGTTGTAGGCAGGGAATCAAGGTTATGATTGCCTCTAGGCTGTGACAATGCTGAGTCCAAACACTTTTTAGATACCATTGTAGTTTTCTCATATGCAGTTTGGCATATGGAATTAGTAGAATGCAAGATGCCATGAAACCCAGGGCTTGCAGAATTTTTCTTGCAGGGAGCTGGGTCTTTGTTGCCATCATTTGAAAGTAATGAGTCAGTTGCCTTTGTTTGTCTGGCATGAGATAAGCCACCTGGGTAGTTGTATTTAAGCTTGCACCCAGGAATATTATCTCTTGAGAGGGCAATAGTTTTGATTTATTTTCGTTTACTGTGTACCCTAGGCAAATTAGTAATCTTTTTACAAACGCCAGGTGCTTTAGAAGAATGTCCATGCTGTCTGCTTGAATAAGGCAGTCGTCCAAGTAGGGATATATTTGAATTCCTTTTTGTCTGCAAAATGCAATTACTGGTGCCAAGCATTTTGTGAAGGCCCTCGGCGCAGTAGATAAGCCAAAGCGCAGTGGAGAGAACTGATAATGCATTGAGCCTGCTATAAATCTGAGGTATCTGCTGCACGATTGTCTGATTGGGATGTGTAGGTATGCCTCCTTGAGATCCAAAGTAACTAGCCAAGCCTCTTTGTCCAGCATGGGCAAGAGTTGTTGTAGTGTTAACATTTTGAATTTTGGAACATCCAGGAAAGTATTTAGGATTGACAGGTCCAGTATTGGTCTCCATGTTTTGTCCTTTCTGGGTACTAGGAAAAGTCGTGAGTAAAATCCTTGGCCCTGTTCTTCTTGTGGAACTTTTTGAATAGCTCCCATATCCGTAAGAGCAGCAATCTGTTTTTGTGCCTCTGCCCACTGGTTTTGTGGCAGATTTGGCATACCTTTTGGTTTTGGAAGCATGGGGAAGTGGAACCTGTACCCTTGAGAAACTATATTCAACACCCATTGGTCTTGGGTGATCGTGCCAATTTTTTGAGAAAAGTGTTAGCTTTCCCCCTAGGGGTGCTGTCAACTGGTAAGAGCTTGGCATTTGCAGAGGGAAGTCATTGCGACTGTTTCCTATAAGGTTGTGATTTGTCTTCTCCTCCTTTGGGGGCTGAAGCACCCCATTGTTTAGGTCTGTAGGAGCCTTGGGGCTGAGATCTGCCTCTTGGGTGTCTGTATCTGCCTCTTTGTGGCCTGTCTGATACTGGAAAGGACCAATTTTTTGAAGGCCAGTTTCTGCTAAATCTAGGTGGCTGAACATGTAAGAAATCTTTCACAGTTTGCATTGACTTTGCTTTATCCTCCATTTTCTTTAACACCTCTTCTGCCTTAACACCAAACAAAGTATCATGCTGTAGTAGAGCATCCAACAATTTCATTTTAACATGGTCAGGTAAACTTTGTTCTTTCAACCAAGCATGTCTACGAATAACTGAGCCTGTAACTGCAGCTCTACAAGAAGCCTCTAAGGAATCAAAACCACATTGCAGAGAATGCTTTCCCACTTGTTCAACTGCATGCGATAAATCCTGCATTTATTTACTGTCAGGGCCTTCTATATTTGTTACCATTTTCTGCTTTAACAATGACATGAGATACTGCTGATATTTAAGCATGTGAAACTAACAGTTTAAAGCTCTTACAGCTAAAGTAGCAGAAGTGTAAACTTTTTTCCCCCATCTGTCCAGAGCTCTGGAATCCCTATCTGAGGGGACAGGATTTTTGGCAGTGGAAGCTTTAACCCCTTTTGGACCCCTAGAAATAGTTTCTGGGTCTGCAGCGGGGTTTTTGTAAAGAAATTTATGAGAGTCAGGGACCCTGTAGTATCTGTCTGGCTTTACTGGTGCAGGGGGTAAAGAATCTGGAGACAGACTGGATTCAGAAAAAACAATGTCAAGCACAGGGGGGATAGCTAAGGGCCTGTGCTGAGGCAATAGAAGGAAATCTCTGAGCCTTTTCTTGGATTCTGAGTAATCCTGGCTCTCCCGATGGAAATGCTCCCCCATGGTGTGCAGGGTTTCCCCAAAAGAGTAATCCTCAGGTGGTGAGGCTGAAGGAATGGACTCTTCAGCATCAAAGTCCTCATAGGGAGGGAGAGAATAGCCCTGGTCAGAAGAAATGGAAACCTGATCAGAGGAATCACAGTCAGTATCTTGCCTAGGCCTTTTGTCAGGAGGGGGATGGGAGCCCCTGATTAAAGTAATAAGGTCTTCGGACATTTTAAGCATCTGTTTTTTTGGCATGGATGACTGTTCTGGAGAATGCTGCACTTGTTTCCTTGTCTTTAATGGTGTTTTTGACTTTGCCTTTGCTGCTGTAGTAGCTTTAATTGTAAGCTGTGAAGGTCTGAAAACACCCTCAGAAGCTGGTGCCTGCTCAGCGGCTCCAGACCCATCTGAGGGCATATTTTCCGTAGGCCCAATACCTTGAGTTTCCACAGGCCTCGGTGTCTCCACGTGGCTGTCGGTTGCGGCCTGTGGCTCTGAGGTAGCGGGTGTCAGTGGCTGCGAAAGCGCCTCACTGAGAACCGGCGACTGGCCTAGAAGAGGCTTCATCGTCAGTTTTGGACCTCGGATGCCTGTCTTTTTCTTTGTCTTTGCGTTTTTTATACATTCTGGTCGTTGGTTGTTCCGACGGCATTATGTAATTAAATCTTCATCCAAAATAATGTAAAGCAAAATCAAACAGACGTTTAATAGTGCGTTTACTGAATCTAGCACAAAACCGACAACTAGTAACATTGTGGTCAGGGCCTAGGCAAGGAATGCAGTAAGAGTGAAAGTCCTTATGAGGTATTTGCTTCCCACAAGAAATACAATTATTAACTTTTACTGACATCGGTCTGGAGCAAGAAAAAGTTTCCTCAATGGGGTACTTAGCTTTATTGAAGACTCCGGTTCTGAAATTCAATTTTGAAAATCTCAGGAGTCGGCCGACCGGCACTTGCGAACTGCATATGCTTCGGGCACTGCGTGGCAAGAAAGACTGAAGAAAATGGCATCAGTTGCAACTTTTATACCCCCTGGCGCACTGACGTCAGGGAAGAGGCGACAGCAACCAACGCTGGACCAAGACTTTGGAACTCGGGCCGACTACGGGTTGCCTGCCAGCAGGATAACACAAGTGTAATGACTGCAACAGTGAAACACGATGAACATCATGGAAATTAGTAAATAAATATGAGATTGCAAGGTTCACAGAAGGCTACTAAGCTAACACCCTAGCCCTTAGAAGCCTAGCCATATATATCATAAGCTTCCCCAATTGCCGGTGGTTAGATGAGTAATGTTTACAGAGGTAAGGGTCTATGGTAGCTAATACCGGCTTCCTCTGTCCAGGAGGGACATGGGCACCAGCGCAGGAGTGAATTTGTGGCCACCCATCCATTGATCTAGGTTGTGTTTGAAGTATGTCAGATGCTCTGTACCACATGAATTGGAAGCTTGTTCCAGAGAAGTGGCATTCTCTGGGGGAGATCTCTCTCTCTCTCTCTCAAGCATGACCTTTTCATGTCAGAGGCTAGGTTAAGATCCCTGGAGCAAGTAACCTTCGTGCAGTTTAATTTATGAATGTGTAGCATTTCCATCAGGGCTAGGTCAGAGACTACCCTGTAAAGCCAAGCACAGGTCACCCCTTAGGAACCTTTAGGAGACAGAATACAGTGACAGTGCTTTCAGTCTTTCCACATAATACTTTTGTGTACCCTGTAATTTCTTGGTGAGAAATTTCTGTGGTCTCTCCAATTGTTGCAGGTATCTGGTGAAGTACACACAAAAGAGAGCATTGTACTCAATTATTGGTCTGATGAGGGCTGAGTATAGTGGAATTATAACATCCTTAGATCTAGATGTGATGCCTTTATTTATAAGATGTGCCACATAGGACTTCCTTACTACTGTGGATACATGGTGGTCAAAGTTAAGGTTGCTGTCAACCTGAGTCACCAGATCATGTACCTCTGGGTTTACACTTGGGGCATGTGGTGTCTATAATGTTATTAGTAGGGATGTCAGCTTTCCCAAAGGGATTAATAATGCATTATTTTTTTTGCATTTAGTTTTAATCCAAGACTTTGGCACCAATTATTTCCCAACATTAACCCAGTCTGCAGTATATTAGCATTGTTGGGGGACTCGATTGCTGCCAATTTGCAATCTGTGAAGTTGGTGCCTATACTTCTGAGAAATAAATTCCAAACAGTAAGGGGCCCAGCACAGAACCCTGTGGTATGCCACTGGTGACTCGCCTTTTGCTAGAGGTGAAGTCACCTACTTTGACAGTATGTGTCATGTTGGTAAGCCAGTAAGCTACCCACCTGGTAATGCAGGGGTTAATTCTCAATTGGCAGAGTTTCTCTATAATACACGAGTGGGGGATTGTGTTGTCATGCCTTGGCTAGGTCAAGATGGGCGTTATGCATGGTCTTTCCCTCATCCAGGGCCTTGGTGACTTTGAGGAAGTAAACTTGTCTAACAGGCATAATCGACCTTTACCAAATCTGAACCGGGCTGGGTCCAGAGTTTGGAGATTATTAACAGGTTCCCCACATGGCAAACAACTCCAGAAAGGGAGTAAAGAATCTTTCAAAGTTCAAATTTACCAAAAATCACCAAGAAAAACACCATCACTCAAATGAATTAAAGCTTTTATTGCACAATGAGCTTTTTTGTCAGTGTTAAACACATTTCCCACTTGGATTTGTGAACGTTTTTTTTTCTTCCATCTCCTTTCCTGCCCATTTTACTTGTCCATGTTGATTCTTTCCATGTCCTTGCAGATGAGCCTAGTCAAGCTTATGGGACTATAATTCCAAAGGTCAGTTGATGATCCCTGCTTTGTGCAGAGGGATTACTGTTGCTGTACTCCATTCTACCAGAACACAGCCAGTTTGCAGTCTGTGGTTAAACACGGATTCAAGTTGCTCTGCTAGGTCATGTTTTAAGTTGTTTAAAAAGCAACATGGGATGTTGTCTGGTCCCACTGATGCTGCGTTTTTGGTTTTGGAAAGTGACATGACCTGTTCTGAGATAAGAGGCTGAGGAATGGTGGCAGGTATACTTTGGGGAAAGATTGGAGGGTACAGAGGGGGTGAAGTTTGCTCCAAATCTGTCAGAAAGCAAGTTGGCCATTACCTCTGGTTGAGTATGGGTGGTGCCATCCACAACCAGTATGGCACAAAGCTGGGTATTCCCTTTTAGATTCTGGACATAAAGAATGCCTTGTGATTATCGTTAGCTAGGGAGGCTAATTTTGCTTCACAATTAGCTTTGGAGGACTTGACATGATCTCTAGTTCAAGCTGGAGAGATTTCTTCCTCTGCTGAGCCAATTTCTACTTGCTCTTAGACATTAGTTTCTTTCTCCTGTAGTATAGCCTGTTTATACTAGTGGTCCACTGGGTGACTTGTTTTTTCAGCAAGACCTGGTTCTAATCTGGTCAGGAACAGCCTATTCTATACAACTTGCTTAAGTGGTTATACAGTACATTGGTGTACACCTTTGCATAGGAGTCCATGTTATCTACATTCAAGGGAACTCTGAAACCTCTTATACCATCACTTAGTAGGAGGTAGTTTGTTTTTCAAAAATTCTTAAGTATTTTTGAGCCAGATGGGTATCTGATCTTATAATTACATTGAACAAGACTGATTTATGGTTCAATCTTACCAGGGAAGGCATCACACAGGGGAGGGTGCAATGTTCTCCCATGTTAGTACTACACCCGGGACATTTGAGCCTCATGGGTGGGCTATCACTTCCAGGGCATTTGCATTAAGTCCAAGAATCTCTGAGCCAGCATATGTTTGTGGTCGTGTATGTTTCTCAGTTGATGGTAGGAAAATTACAATTGCACATGAGTAAGGTGTTTGGCTGTATGGCAAGTGACTCCAATAAGTCCAGCTATGTAGCATGCTTTTCCTGTTTCATGGCGGGGAATCTATAGCTAGCTATGATGTGGTAAGGGACTTTGCCTATAATTAAATGGATATGGAGTAGCTCAAGAGAGTCGTAATTATCCTTAATAAAGATGGACACACCTCCTCCTTTGGTTCTTTCATGCTCAGTTTGTGGTCTGAATGCATGGAAGGCATTGCAGCCCTGCATGGCCAGGATGCTTTCCACACCTTTGAACCATGTCTGGGCTACTGCACAGTTGTCAGCTTCTTTTAAAGTGAGAAGTGCTTCTAGGGAATGCTTGTTTAGACTGCTAGCATTATGCAGCAGTACCTTGAGTTTAACTAGAGTATATTTTATGTTGGGAGGTTGGTTAATTTGACAGTCTAAAAAAACACCACAGAAGGGGTAAGCTAATGCTAAAGCCTAGAGGAGACAAGTGCAGCCCATCTCTGGCAAAGCAAAGTGGCCTGTTCACCATATCTTCCCAGGCTGACAGATATTGGATCCCCTTGGGCTGACACCAGAAGCTACGCCAGTTGTTAAAATCGATAATTTTCTGTTTGCATCGTGGCATCATCCTTGGAGAAGGTAGAATGCTGCTTAAAGCTAGGCTTATATCTGCCTGTGACACAAAGTCTGAAAGGACAGTCATGTCCCTCCATCCAGTGAGGTACGTCTCAAATCATTCACCCCTACATGGACTATGACAGACTCATACCAGTACTTGTGGTTGAGTGACGAGTGCTTCAGTGACTTAACAGATCCTGGCCCCTGCCATGCAGCTAACTATAACCCGCTCCTTATCACATTTCTGAAATCTGGTTGCACAAGAAAAAGTGGAAAGAATGAACTTTTGTTGACTTTATTGAGCTTGTGGGGAACTGAAAGGCATTTTCCTCACTTAATGTCATTAATGTTTGGGAAGAGGAAGGAAAAGGGTAACTGTAAACAAAATTTCTGTTCTTAACATTTCTACAAAACTGTATGTATTTGATAAAGATACTTTATTCATTTTATAATTAAGAAATGTAGACATTACAATGCAAAAAGAGAACAAAGGCTAGGCAAAAGCGTGATTCATTTAATAGGCTGTATTGTGTGTTGTTGCAGTGGATGAGAAGATGCAAAAGTACACAGATCATAATATAAGTAGAGATATGTTTTATCTTACTTTTGCATAGGTGAATGCCTGGATTAAGACTCTTGACTTAATATATTAAGTTTTAATGAAAAATAAGTAAATAAGATAACACTGTAATGAAAAGTTTTCCCTTAACAATAAATGTTTCAGCTTGTCTTTAGAAGCCTGCAGCTAAGAGCTCCATTTTTTCTTATATTTCCATGGAGACATGCTGATTTTAGGACAATAAAAGTAAAAGCACTGGTTTCTTCAAGATTGAAAATTAATGTTTTTGGAAAGCATGCAAGTTATTTTTCACATCTGGGAGGGGAATAAAGATAATCATGGATTAGTGTACATAGGAGCACAGGTAGAATCGTGTCTTAGCATGGATAACCTCATCTTTAGGTTAGATAAGGCATGGCTTTGCAGCTAAGTGCGACAATTGTTCATAATAGGAGTATTAAATATTATTTGAAGATGTACATACTAGTGTGTGTTTGTATTAATTTAACAGGTTATATTTGTGTGCGTGTATTTTTGAGGGTTTGCATTAAAATAAAAAGTCTTGTAAAATGTGAGACAGAATCAAATGGAGATAAGAAAAACTGTATAAAGGATCAACCTGCCAAACATTAGTGGGTGCATGTATCACAAAAGCTGTAAATAAACATTAAAAAAACTGTCACATGTAATAGGTGTGAATAATGACTTCTTATCATAGTGGTGACACTTTCCATATTATCTTGGTTTGTGAACAGACTGACAGGTACAGACAAAGAATGAATTGTTAATTACATTAAGAAATACAGCGCACAAATAGCAATGCTACAGGAGTCACCATTTGGAAATAACTGAACATGAGAATTTGATAGAGAATGGATTTCATGGTGGATATTCAGCAAAATATTAAGGATAAAGGAAAAGAGGAATACTTACATTAATTGGTAGAGGAACTTCAATACTGATAGAAGAGGAAAAAATGGTAGATTTGTGGTAGTAATGAGCTACTGACAAGGGATGAAGATTATGTAAGCGTGCATTTATATTCCACCTAAAACTGCTATTATGGAACTTAAGAATATTTTTGGAGAATCGGCATTAAACTAAGAAAAAGAAGTTATGTACTTACCATAACATTCCATGTGTGTTGTCCATCTCAACCTTTATTCTCACTGATGGGAACGGAGCAGTCTTGGTCTTTTACAAAAGCTTGAGGCCTTCAGCAAAGCTTGTAGCCATTCTCCCTTACCCATAATGCAACTCCCTAACTTCCTCAGATCTTGTTTGTCCTTCACAAGCCAAAAAGAGTTAACTGCTTCCACAGATTAACAGACATAAGTTGTCTCTGAGACTATAGGTTTCTAATAACACCCCCAATTAGTGCTACTCGGTCTCCAAGGAGTATAGCCAGGGAGTATGGAGGGTGGGTTGTGAGAATAAAAGTAGAGATGGACAACACGCATGGAAAGTTATGGTAAGTACATAACTTCTTTATGTGATGTTGTCAATCTCACCTTTATTCTCACTGATGGGAACGAGTTCCAAGCTACCTGATTCTTGGGTGGCTCATTGGAGAATATTTCTCAGAACCATAGAACCAAAAGATGCTCTACTCCTACAGGTCAAGTCCACTTTGTAATGAGTAATAAAGGTATGAGGTTTTGCACATGTTGCTGCAGCACAGATATTATCTAATGGCAACCTAGCTTGAAAGGCTGCAGAAGTAGCTACTGACCTAGTGGAATTGAGCTTTAACAGGGGAAACAAGAGTTTTGTTCTTAGAATTATAGATGAAGGATATACATTGTAAAAGCCATTTAGACAAGGTAACTTTGGAAACCAGTAGGCCTTTTCTAATATCAGAATAAGAAATAAATAGCTGATCTGATTTTCTGATTCCTGGTAGAAATGCAATGGTCTATGAACGTCCAGAAGATGCAATGAATGCTCCCCTTTATTTTGGAAGTTTGGAAAGAAAACTGGTAGGTAGATAGAGGTTACTTTCCAGCACAAGTTTGGGTAGGAATGAGGGGTTGGTGTGTAAAGAAATTGTCCTTATGAAATACTAGGTATGCCAGCATGCCAGATAAAGCTTGTAATTCTGAAACTCTCCTTGCTGAAGTAATAGCTACTAAGAGGAGTGTTTTCTAGAAGAGATACTTCAATTCACACATTTGACAAAACAAAATTCAGATCTCAAGGTAGTGTTGGGTTTTTGTATGGGGGGTCTTATCTTTGTAGTTCCTTTCAAGAATGTCTTACAAAGTCTGTTTGACATGATTCCAGAACCATTTTCTCCTGTATGAAAATTTGAAACTGCTGTGAACTGAACTCTAATGGTGGCTGCCGCAGCACCCTCATTAAAAAGTTTTGCCAAAAATTCTAGAATAGAATGTATGGGTGTAGTAAAAGGATCTATTTGATCATTGCTGGCTCAAGAAACAAATCTTTTCCATTTACCTTTGTACAATTTCCATGTAGATAATTTATGAGAAGATAAAATATGATTTACTGGAGATGAAAGGAGAAGAAACCTGGCAATCAGAGTAATTGGAGCAGCCAAGCTGTCAGTTTGAGACTGTGCAGATTGGGATGAACCATCCCTGACAGAGGAGTCAGAAGGTCCGGAGCAGGGTCCAGAATCCATGGTTTGTTCCATATATGAGGCTGAAGGAAGGGGAACCAGATTTGTTGAGGCCAGTAGGGAGCAATCAGGATTACTGTCATCTTCAACAGACTTACTTTCTGAAAAAAGTTAAGAATTAGAGGAATAGGCGGAAAAGCATAAAGTCCCGGGGGCCAATTGTAAACAAGTGCATCCCTTGGTGACTCCCCCACAAGAGAGATCAGGCAAAATAGTTGCTGCATCTGGCATTGGTGGCAATGCAGAGAGGTCACAGCAAAGCTGGCCCCATTTTTGGAAGATCTCTTCTGCAGCTTTCTGACTGAGGGCCCACTTGTGCGGCCATAAAATGGCTCTGCTCAATTTGTCTGCAATTACGTTGGATTTCCTTGGAGTGTGCAATGCTATCGGAAAGTGGTTGGAAGTTGTTTATTGTCAGACCCTCAGGGCTCCTCAACAAAGGGGCTAAGATCTGGTCCCCCATGTTTGTTTATGTACCAGACCACAGACATGTTCTATTGTTCCTAGAGGGAAGGAGTCCTGAAATGCCTGCAATGCCAAAAGCACCACCCTCATCTCCAAGATGTTTATGGACAAATGAGCCTCGTATTGTTGCAAGATGGCTTGAACTGTCTTCCCAAGATAATGCCCCCCATCTGGGAAGTGTCCATAGTTACTATGGTTTGGGGATGAGCAGCCTTGAGATACCAGAGGAAAGTAAATCCACCGGTGAGAGATCCTTTTTGAAGGAATTGGTTATCCTGATTGTGTGTGTCATAGGAAGTTCTAGAATTGACCATTGCTTCAAATGTAATCACTGCAGTATTCTCAACAGGAGACAAGCTAGGGGAATGAGAACAATTGAAGCAGCCATTTTTCCCAGTACTTGGAGAACTAGTTTGGCAGACGCTTGTTTCTTCCTAATTAACAATCTTACATAATGGCGAAGATAGCAAAACTTCCACACAGAGTCGACTATCATTGCAGCTGTGTTCATCTCTGCTCCTATGTAGACCAAGTCTGATATGGCTCTCGAGTAGATTTTTCATAATTTATGGTAATGCCTAGGGAGGAACAGAGTTGTAGAGTAGTCCCTGGCTTGTAGCAGATGATGCTTGGTCAGGGTGGTTATGAGCCAGTCATCCAGATACAGAAACACCAAGAATCCTCGGCGTCTCAGGTGAGCCGCCACTACTGCCATGCATTTGATGAACACTCTAGAGGCTGCAATGAGAGCAAAAGGTAGAGCTCAAAATTGGAAGTGGTTGGCTCCTAGCCAGAAGCCAAAGTGTCTTCTGTATCACCTTTCCATTCATATGTGGTAGTAATCATCCTGAAAGTCTATACAGCACATCCAATTGTCTTTTTCCAGGAATGGAAGTATCAACTGCAGTATTCTGGGGAGGTTTCAGAAGAGGGTTGTCCCCTGATGGACATCCTGAGGCCTGGGGTCTCTGCGGTCCTGTAGAAAGGATGTGTGAGAAGGCAGAGACACCAGAGAAGAACTGGAAGGAAGATCCAAGATGGAGTGTATCTCAGACTGTGATGAAGTCAAACCCTCCTCATGATCTCAAAGGCAGCCTGTCTCTGCTCCAAAGAACACCTCAGATCCAACAAAAGGGTTGTTGGGGCTGAAGGAATCTTCAGCGCAGGAGACAGAAGCTCAGAGGCAGAGGTAGGAGCTGAACTCATGCATGCAAAAGCCTCCAGCGGCAGGGTCGAATCCGAAGAGATCTGAACCGGATCTTGGAATGCGGGGTGAAAGCATCTGCTCCTAGAGGCCTCCTGCTCTAACTGGGCAGAAACATTTGGGGCGGACATTGGATCTTAAGAACCTATGGGTCCTGGATCCAAAACAGAGACATATTGGACATCTGAATCTTCTGGTTCCAAAACCAATCGACAGAGCAGAAGAGGAGCAGGTGCCAAAGGGGAGGACCGTGTCTGATCCAATTCCTTTGGGTTTGGATCCAATAACAACTTCACCAAGGCCAGTGTCTTTAGCAGCCTCTGCACTACCCTACCACATCATCATCAGACAAACTGCTGTTAGACCAAGCAGAAATGGTTGGAGACCTTGACTTTGCCAGAAATGAAGGAGATGGTAGCAGAGACGGTATCAGTTCCAATGATGGGGAACTGCTCTATCTAAATTCAGTGGGAGCTAAAGAGGTCAGAGCCAAGGGTTTCAGCTGCTCCGACGAACTCTTGGATCCAGAAATGAGACTCTGCTCAGAGGATTCTGTTGGAGAAGACAGTCTAGGAGCTTTTTGCTTCAGCTCTGAGGAAGACTTTGGTGCTGAAGAGGAATGTTTTAGTGGTTTGGCAGATTTTGCAGATTTGGAAGTGGACTCGGTGGAAATAGCCTCAGAGAAAGGAGTTTTCAGCAGTCCCTTTAAAATGCATTTGTTTTTGCGTTCCATCAGAGCTCTTTGGTTAAAATCATGGCATACGAAGCAAGACTCTTGGAGATGAAGAGACCCCAAACAATACACACACACAGTGTGTGAATCACTTAAGGGCATCTTCGTCCCACACTCTTCAAATTTCTTGAAACCAAGAGGTTTCCCTTCTTGCTTTTGAGACATATTTATCAACTAAACAGGAAAAAAAAATTTGCATGCACACTAGGAAATGTCCTCTAAATTAAATGGTCAGAAAAAAATTCAGAAGATAGCAAGAATTTTTTTTTAACAGAAATCATCCTCCAATTCAGACAATAAAGAAGAGAAAAGGGAGAAGAAAGAGGAATAAACATCCTCCAACTTAAACAGATGTTAGACATTATCTAACAGATGTGAAGGGGAAGCAAAGGGGATCAACACTCGTTGTCTATAAACGAAAAAATGGGTAAGGATACACAAAATGTCAGAGAAACTATTCTATAACTAATAAAAAGGGTTACGTTTAAGAGGAGATTTAAATAAAGAAAGCTTTTAGCCCAGAGCTTTCTTAGGAACCACGTCTTTTGCAGAGCAGCAAACAAGATCTGAGGAAGTCAGGGAGTTGCATTATGGGTAAGGGAGAATGCCCATGAGCTTTGCTGAAGGCCTTGAGCTTTTGTAAAAGGCCAAGATGGATGCTATGGATCAGATCTGACCCCACCAATGAGAATAAAGGCAAGACTGACATCACATTATTACTTTTAGCTGGGGACTGGAATTTGATTTGCAACAATGAGGGTGTATCTGGGGAGGACCTAGAAAGGAAAATATAACACAAATGGGTAGATTTCTGAAGAAATTTAAGAAAATATTTGGTATGGAAGACATGAATTCAGTAGTAGGGCCTCTCAGAGAATTTAAATACGTTTCCTAGGGTGTAATAACTGGGCTGGACTAGATAAGTTATATTTCACAGTAACGTGCATTTAAAGAGCTTTGATAAACATCTAAATGACTATTTATCTTAGTTATGAAGTGAAAATGAGACATTGGCAATTCCCCACCTATTTGTTAGAGGAATTTCAGGAATGGGTAGTGGAAATTATTCAGGAGTTGTTACAGAAGATAAAAAGTTCTCCAGAAGTTATACCTGTGGGGGGGGGGGGGGGGGTGGAGTTTAAAATAGGGTAGAAGTAAGAGAGATTGTGGTTAAGTAAGAGTAATTAATCAGAGGACCTCACAAAGGTTAAAGTATTGCAGAATATTGGAAATCTCACAGAATAAAAAAAGAGGCACAACTGTAGATTGCTAAAGAGAAAAGATTGCTGTTGATAACTTCACAGAACAAAAACATTTAATACAATGAATTAGGCAGCAGAAAGTAGATGCTTATAACAACCACTAGGGATCCTGCAGAAGTATTAGAGAGTTTCAGAAATCTTGTTAAATTTTGTATAAAGCAGAGAAATAGGGAAATAAAGAAAAAGCACAAATGGAAAAATATTTATGGAAGACTTAAATGGAAAAATATTTATGGAAGACAAATACGCCAAGGTTAGAGGTAAATGGACTTCAACAATTAACAGTTAAGACAAGAGAAGATAAAATAAAAATGATGTATAATCAATCAGGAGGACAATCTCCAGAAATAGATGGAAGTAGTATACATGGTATAAAAGGGAAGGGATGCCAGGAATTTTTAATGCTGCTTTGAGACATTATGGATGATATAAATAAAAGGGAAGACTTATGGTGGTATAAGACAAGTCTATTCCATGAGTGGAATACTGTTTGCATTAATAATGAACATGATAGCGAGTGAAGCAGCTTATGGAAATGAAAGACAAAAATGCGGCTACCTGCTTGTATAAGAGACTCATGTTTGTGTATCACAGAAACACAGTTACCCATGCCTTGTATATAACCAAACCTCTCCAGATTAAAATCCTCTATAGGAAACACTTTCCATAGTCTTCCACTGGTCATAGCTGCTTGAAGGACTACCAGTTTGCACAGAGAACAGCACCACTGCAAGTCATCTAATGATGTAAACAATATAGATATGAATATGATTATGTATGGAGATGTTCTAAAACCAAGGAAGAATGTGAGAAGGGTAAATAAGAATTTATTTTATGTAATATGGATTATATGGAATGAAATATTGAAATTTTGTTTAATAGAAAATGGATTTTGGCTGATATATTGAGGAAAAATAAGATTACGGTTGTGGAAGGAGGAGTGGGGGGAGTGATTGTGGAAGAATGGTGATGGTATATAGTAATGTGTAGATATGTACTCATAAATATGTAAATGAAAGTTACATTCTTGCTGTAATGACAGATCCATGCTGACTGCCTCCATCCAGTTCAACCTGTGCATTATCGGACTCTACTCTGATCTGACACCAGCCAATTCTGTCAGACTTCAAACTCTTCAGGTTCTGCCTCCCTTACCTACAACCCCCCAACTCAGATCAATTTTGCACCATGAAAGCCATCTCCAACTTGCACTAAACTTCACTAACCAAGGAGAACGCAGGACTCCACAGATAAGGAACAGATGGCCTTCAAAATCTCACCATCTCAGACAGGGAAGTTCACCATAATAAGCCAAGGCAGGGGTGGGGGGTTTGAACCAGAGAGAGACAGACAACATGGATCCGTTGCTATGGTAACTACATAACTTTAGTATCCAAAGTTGTCTGCTCAGTCTGGCTTCAACCTGTGGGACGGAATCCCCAACAACGTAAAAATTCTCAGGAGAATCCAAGGAGGATATTGCGGAATACAGTGGAGCCAAAGGAAGCCCTGGTTATAGACCGAATATCCAGCATATAATGCAGCAACAAAAGTAATGACCCATTCAAGATGCAGCTACACAAAATTTATCCATTGATATTCTAGAAAAGAAAGCTGTAGAAGTGACCATAGCCATGGTAGAATGACCCCTCGGATTACAAGGAAGGGTCCTACCTTTCAAGGAATATGCAAACAAAATACAGTCCGATAGCCACTTGGATAAAGTGACTACAGACACAGGTGAGCCCAGCCTTGATTTTGAAAAATAACTGATTTGGACCATACCAAACCCTTTAGAAAATCTAATTTCAATAGCCTATGCATGTCCAAACAATGCAGAAAGTATTTACCTTTGTTGGAGAAATTGGGGGAAAAACATGGAGATGAACAGAACTATTATTCTCAGAAGCTACTTTAGGCAGAATGGAAAGGTTCATATGCAAAGTCACCCTGCCTTTGTGGAAACCAAATAAGGAGGAGAAAAATCAAGAGCTTGCAACTCCTAAACCCTCCTTGCTGAAGTAATGGCCACCAAAAACAAGGTCTTTTTAGACAAGAGCTTCAAGTCAGAAGTAGCTTATGGTTCAAATGGAGAGCCTGCAAAACAAATGGCATGTCCCAGGGAGGAACCAGATCCTGAACTGGGGGATATAGCAGAAAGTTACCTTTTAGGAATGCCTTGGAAATCTTGAGAGGAAGTCAGAGGAATTGCCCATGTCAATATAGAAATTACAGATGGCTATGCCAACTGTACTTTAATGGTAAAAAAAAAACTAGAACCTGACAAAAAACTCAGCAAGAAAATCTACAAATTCTATAGGAGTGGAAAAAGGTGGAGTCCATGAGACTCCTCCCAAAGTACCAAATGTCTCAAGTTACTAGAATGCACTTTTCTAGAAAACTGTTTAGATGAAGACAAGATGTGAACTACAGCCTGTGAAAGCTTGGAATTTCTGGCCATTAAGGGAACTGGCGAAACCAAGCAGTTAACTTAAGGGACTGAAGACTAGGGGAATCCAGCCCCACTGGATGAGAAATGAGAAATGAGATCTAGAATGGGATCCAATTCCCAGTGAAGGTACTTCAGAAGAGGGCAAAGAAAGGAGAGACTGCACCTGGTGAGGCAAAAAAGTGCTAATGAGGATCATGGTTCCTCTGCAGAGGGGCTACCCTCTTAAGAAATTTTACAATCAAAAGAACTGGGGATAAGTGTAAAGACAGCCTGGGGCCAAATAAACAGTGTGTCCATGGATGGCTGTTCTGGAGAGGGAACTAAGGCGTAATAGCTGCTGCATTTGGTGTTGGTCCAGGAGGCAAAAAGGTCAAAATAGGTGCCCCAATGCAGAAAAATTCAAGCTGCAACTCTTGGATTTAGAGACCACACGTGGGAAGGCAGAAAGCTCATGCGGAAATTATCGTCCAGAATGTTGGCTGTTCCCAGGATGTGAGTTGCCACCAGAAACCACTGAGAAGAAATTATCCATTACCAAACCCTCATGGCCTCCTGACAGAGGACATGAACATTTTCTCTCAGCTTGCTGAAATACCATAGAACAGACATATTGTCCATTTGTATCTCAATCATACCTCAGGGAAGGGCATCCTGAAAAGCCTACAACACAAACAGGACCACTCCCATCACCAGAACATTGATGTGAATGTTACCATCCACAGAAGACCAGGACCCTTGAACCATCGTCCCTTCAACATGTCCCCCAACCCAGAAAGGAGGTATCTGTAGTGACCATGGACGAAGGAGCTGGAAGAACAGTCTCCCACTAGTCAGTAAAGGAGACTACAACCATCAATCCTGTCATGACATCTTTATCGGTCATATTGGAAAATCCATTGAATGAGTTAGGAAAGAATACACACAGCCCTCACATTATATCTTGTTAAAGGACCAACCCTATGGATATTGCCATATGATCCAAGAGTTTCGTAACTGTATGAGCTGGAGACTTTGAAGTTGTGAGCACTGACAAGGCCTGAGCATGAAGGCTGATCACTCTGGAGCTCAGAAGCCTGGCAATCTGACTGTATCCAAGTGACAACTTATGAACTCCTAATACCTGAAGAGGCTTGTAGGATCGACTTTAGGTAACTGACTGTAATGCTCAAGTGGTCACATAGTTGGAGTAAGAAATCCCTTGCCATGATCAAAAATACTCTTGTTGGGGTGGCAAGAAGCCAACTGTCTAGCTGAGGAAAGACCTGGAATCCCTGCAGCTGGAGCCAGGCTGTGACCACTGCCATGTATGTGAACACTCAGGGGGCTATGGTAAGACCAAATGACAAAGCCCTGAACTGGTATTGGTTGGCCCCCAACCAGAAGCACAGAACCCCCCCCCCCCGAAGCATCCATCTAGCTTTACATGATGGTAGGCATCCTTTAAGTCTATTGAGCACATCCAATAGTCCTTTCTCAGCTGAGGGAAGATGGACTGCACTGTGACTATATGGAATTAGGTCTGCTTCACAAATGGATTCAGTTTACTTAAATCCAAAATGGGCCCCAGGTACTTGTTTCTTCTTTGGTATCAAAAGAATCTCAAACAGACCCCAGATACTTACTGGTCTGGTGGGACACCTGTTGGATGGCTCAGTTTGTGAGCAGCTTGTGAATCTCTACTGCAGCCTCGGATGGGGTGGAACATCTTGGAAGGTGCTTGTGATGAAAATTTGGGACCTCTAAAAAGGGAATACTGTAGCCTCTGGAAACTATTCTCAACACCCATGCATCCAAGATGATGGCCTCCTAAGTTTCTGGATGAAGGAACAAGTGACCCCAGACTGCCTTCAAGGTGGTACAGTCAGAACAACCCTTCAGGGTCACTGAAAGGGCCAGCAGGAGAAAAGCCCTGTGGAAACCCTGGTTCTGTGGGCAGCCTCTGCCCCACAGGCAGTGTCCATTATAAGAGCACTGCTGCAACTTTCTGAAAGAGTTTACCCTCTTTTGATTCCTCAGAAAAGTTCATAAGGGGTATCAAAATGCATTCTTATGGTCAACAGCATTTTTCTATCTTGCTGACTCATCAGTTATCTTTAACTTTCGGCCTGTACAAGAAAGAGCCATCAAATAGGGTATTAATGAATGATGCCTTGAAGCAATCTGTAAAGTCAAATAACCACATCTAAGCATAGTCAGCAGCTCGGGACACTCCATCAGTTGCATTAGAAATGAGCCTCATGGGAGATGTTAGCAATGGAAAGCAAGGTAGGCAACAGAGTCTCCACAGACTGAAGCATCTTAATGTCAGACACTTCAGACAGAAGGGCAAGTTGGGGTCTGGTCAATGGCAATAAATTAAAAGTCCTCATGCAAAAGTAGCTGAGGCAAAGGAATGTTTCCCTTAACTATCCAAAGCCTGAGACTCCCTATTTGGGGGCTGGATCAAAGAGCTATCTTCAAAAATCTCCTTCCTGGTGGCAGCTACCACCACAAAACCAGACCATTACTCCAATACAGCTGGTCCTTGGGAGGTGCAAGAAACTTAGGCTTCTTAGCGCTGGGCTCAAGTTCCTTCCATGCCCTCTGGGACACTATGTCTGCAAGTACATCTGGAGGGGGAACCACCCATGATGTGGACAGGCCCATGCCAAAGGCCTCCAAAAATAAATATTCCTCTGGAAAGGAGCCTCCACGGTGGTGAAGTAACTCCAATAGATCACCAAACAAGGCATCATCCCACAAAGACTTTGGGGACTCCTCTCCTTCCTTGAGGTCAGTATCCTCCATGACAGACTCATCTGGGTAGTCAAGGTGCTTCCTCTTACACCTCTTCTCTTAAACTTTCTGCTCCAGTAATGCTGGGGAGAGGGAGAACAGGGTGGAAGTACCGCTAAGGAAGCAGGATGTAGGCCCACCAATGCAGGCTGTTCAGGAGCAGACAGATGGCTGGTCACAGGCCCAGAAGAGAAAGGGGATGGGAACACCGGCTGCAGAAAAATGACCCATCACCTGACAGAAAGCACAGTTGTGAAATATATTACCATAACAATAGATGTCCTTCTCTTCACTGTTGCAGTATTCATAAGGTAAGGGATCTTCTGCTAAGGACAGACATTGTATATCAAACATACACTTCCTGCGTAAGGAATTGAAAAAGTCTCAGGAGGAACAGAATGCCTCTAGGGACAGGGAAAAACATTGGCATCCCCATGGAAAGCTCGAGCTTCAGACAGGAAGGGAGGATTTTGGGAAGTCCAGAGGGTGGCAATGTTGGAGCCACACTGACATAAGGTACAACTGAAGCTATATTATGTGGAGCCTGGCCACAGAGAGCATGGGAATAGTGGAAGCCATGAAACAGAGAACCCTGAGAAATTCCCTGGCCATGACTGAAGCCAGGGGAAGAAGAAACTGGAAAAAGGCAGTGAGAGACAGGGGCTTGGGGACAGCCAAAGATGCCATCATGGGGATAGCCTGGAGCCTGCAACAAAGGAAAGCATTCTGAGAAGTCATCAGAGCATATTTCTGGAAGTTTAAGGTGAACCCCAGACTCTGACCAGGGAAATGGTAAACTTGACATCCTGAAGCAGAACATTGGGAGAAGCTTGAATGAGCATATCATCCAGAATTGTGTCCTGAATCAAAACAGAACTGAGCACTTTTGAGAAAAGAGGAAGTTGTTTGTGAGGAGGTTGAGGAATATCCAAAAAGGGTGGAAGAGATTCCCCAACCATAAAATATCCCTAGCAGATAATGGACAGAACCCACAAGTCTGTTGTGATCCTTAATCAATATGGAGGGAAAGACGTAGGGATAAGGGAACCTGGCCAAGGAAAATAAAATTGTCAAATGCAACCCAGTTTGACCTGAAAAGCAGGTTTCTGGGAAGGAGGAGTCTGAGAAGACTTAGTAGATACATGTCTAGAACTCTTTTTTTCTCCCTTGGGCTGAGGTCGTGTGTGTCTATGAACAAAGGTAGATTTGGAAGGACATGTCCTCTGAAACTTAGAAATAGAAATAAAAATATGTTTCATCTCTTGCAAGGCCTTATCATGCCAGGGCATGAAAAGTTCAGCAGCAGCACCAAAAGTTTGGCCTTTAGGTCATCAAGGAAAGCCCAAAGGTGAACCCAAGAGTAAGGACTCATAACTGAATCAAAGACAGCAGCACTGTAGGAGGCATTAGCTGCATAAGAGAGAGTGGCAAGCAACTTGAGATACAGCCCAAAAGGGAATGGGCAGAACCCTTCCCTCAGTCATGAAGGTCAGAAACCACTTTGAAAACATAAGGGGGGGGCAAGACATACCTGGTCATATGAGTCTGGTAGTTGATGTAGTTGATAGCAAGAAGGAATAACGTGGCAGCACTGCAAACCTTTCTGTGCAGCCTCTCCATAACCCTAATATCCTTATTTGAAGGGAGCAAGTTGGTAGAGGGCAACGACTTGGACTGCTTGTCAGAAGAGAGACACTACAGAAGGATCAGCAGAAGGGCATTTAAAGAAATGTACACTCCTCAGGCACTTTGTAAAATCAACCAAGCTTTGTGGGTACACAGAGCTGAAACTCGGGGGCCACAGAAGCTGCTGAAAAGGTACCCAGAAGGTCAACCAGAACAGGAGGAACAGCCAAATGGCTTAGAATACTCCGAAGTTCATAATATATTTTCTGAATGTCAGAGACTTGAAAACAATCCCACTTAAACTCCATCATGTAGGCAACAGTATTCCCAAAGGGGAGTTCTTCCAGAGGGGAATCTGAACTAACAGAGCCCTCTTCTCTGAACCATAGTCCAAGGAGGAAGGAATCTGAGAAGAGTAAGCCTGGAACTCTTCCCCTGAACCCAGTTGACCAGGGAAGGGCAGGCACAGACACCCCTTGAGGAGGCTTTAAAGCTAACAAATCACTGAATTATTCTCCCCGAATAAAATCCTACCATGCATGTTGGAGATCCTTAACTACAGGGGAAATATGCTTAGTTTTCTGTTTCTTTCACTGTGGGATGTCCTCAAGAAATACCCTCGGAGGATCAGACCCCTGGAGACATTCATTAAGTGCAGTAGGAATCTCATCCCCAAGATCTGTGGAATTCCTCTTGGTCCCATCAAGTAATCAGCCAAGATTACCCTTCAAAATCAGGAACAGATGTTTGTAAAGTCTCTGAGGACATGTGAAATCAGATCCATGCCAGCCTCCAATGGGGTCATGGCAGAGAAATCAAAGCAACCACTGGACAATCCTGTGGGATTTCACTAGCCTTGAGAGAGATGCCCAGGCTGGACAGCAGCCATATCAAACCCAAGGTTTTTAGCCTTTTTCTGCATAGATGTCTGACCCTCAGGATGGGAAGATTCTGCCACAGCACCTTCAGCTAATAGCTTAATATACTGGTTTTCAAGGTAAATGGATAAAGAGGAGGGACTAATACATAGGGTCTTGGGGACAGAGGGCTGGCAGATAGAACATTGCATATGGTTGTGGGAAACGCTCTAACAGAAAAGACACTGGCTGTGATGGTCTTTATAGGGAATCTGCCACCCCCACTGATACTTTCCCTTTCTGGATGTCATGAACCCAACAGCACTGAAGGCAAAAGATAGGTAATAAGAAACCCCAATGGGGCACTTATCTGAAACACAGTTGGGTAATCAGCACAGCAGAAGGGCATTCAGACTAACATTCAACAACAGTGAATGGACTAGTGGCCAAGAAATTGTGTGTGTATACATCACCTTTATGCCCTATGCCTTGCATGGGGAACATGTATGACACCTATAAATAATAAAGGCTTTTGTTTACTGGCTGGACATTGGGCTATTCTTGGCAGGAGATCCCTTAGGATAAGAATACTGTAAGTGATACAGAAGGACATCATCCTTTCTACAATGTCAAAGGCAGAAACACAGTTGGCCTTCCATAACAGAGGATCTCAGTACCTGAAGGTACCAAATACACACCCAAGCCTGAGGGAGCTACACCTAGCCCAGATGTTGAGATATGAATCTGAGCCAAGCTGTCAAAAGCCAAAGCTCCAAGCAGGAGAGATGATCTCGAAGCAGGGCTCTCAACCCCAACTCAGAAACTTCTGTTTACACCATGGCTAAGAGATCCAGGTGGCCCCATAAGTAGGACAGGACTGACGCAACCAAGGAATGAGTTATGGCTAAACCCATCAGATCTGGGCTGGAGGGTGGAATAGCAAGCCTGGCCTAAAAACCTCAGTTCCAAAGGGGGCAAGGGAGGAAGCTGGACCCGAAAGGCCTAACTGCATAAGAGTCTGTACAAACGACCTCATCAGCTGCTCCAAGTCAGAAGCTTTAATACTGCCCACCAATCTCAATGACCAGACAAATGAAGGTCTTGCAGGGCCATTTCAAAGTGGATGAACCCATCTGCTGGGTCAAAGCCCAGACCACCTTGCACTGGGGCTGGGAAGGAGAAAACTCTGCCGACAGCTCCAGTGGGGAAGATGAAAAAAGGAACTCTTAAACAGAAAGGGACTAGGAAGGATTGGAGCCATACTGAAAGTCACCACCAAGGGAGATTAGCTCTGAGGAGTTAGTGCCAATGTTAGCACAGCAGCAACAGGGGGACCTAAAATTTGTGTGATCTGGCAAGCTTGAGGAGGAAAGGCCAGGGATGGAAGCAGAAAAGGACCTTTTCCAGTCTTCCTTGGAGGATTCAGAGCCCCATAAATGGTGCTTCTCAGATCAGACCTTCAGAGCCAAGGCAGATGATGGACTTGGGAGTGAAGAAGGTCCCTGAGGAACAACTTTGCCCGACATCCAATAATCACCCATGACCCAAAACCCTCACAGATCAAACAAGCAGAGTCCAGGTGTGATGCTCCCAAGCAGTACACAGATCTATCATGTGCATCCTGCAACAACTTGTGCCCACAGGCAATGCATTTCTTGAAACCTTCATCCATTATATGCACAACAAATACCTAGAAAGGCAAATATTACAATACCAACAGAAGTTACTACACCTAGACTAAAACACTAGGCCTAAACAAGTATAGAGAATGGACCAATACACCACAAAAAGGTGGGAAGACCATCAACAAAATATCCTAAAGAACCAGTACCTATCCTACTCATCACACACAGCAGCAACTAAGCTAATGCTAAGAAAACAGTAATGGAGGCAAAAAAAAGACAAAAAACAGAATAATAAAATTCCAAAAGGATACACCAGTGCTGCCAGATCAAGCTGCTGACTGGAATGGCAGCAAATTAGATCTCAGAAGTGGGGTGAAGAGCAGGGGATTGTGGGCAAGGGAAGAGGAGCCTGGTGAGTTTGGAGTCTGAAGGAATTCACCAGGTGTTGGATCAGTGTCTGATCCAATAACCCACAGGTTGAAACCAGATGGAGCTACATATATTTTATGTAGTGATAATTATAGGACCCCTACTCTCTTTGTTGGTGCCATGGGATCATTTACATCCTCCCAAGCTATCACAAACTCATGCACATATGACCCTGATTTGACACCTTATTCAAAGGAGGATTATCTTGAGTACAAAACTGTACACCATTTAAAATTATGTTCAGGCCTTAAAAAGGCACTTGGCATATACGTCCTTGCAACGGACTAGCTGACCACAGTTATATTTCCCACTCTTACATTACATGAAGTAGTTTTTAATGAGAAAAATTCAAAGAGAGGAATGGTCCACAACAGGATACTTAGCTGTCCGCATGAACATTGCTGGTACTGGTCCTATGTCTGACAAGACTGACTCTGATGGAGTCTTACTTCATGGACTGGTAGCAAGAAAGCTCTGGGCATTTTCAAACCAGTATTCCCATTAAGTATCAGCATGTTGTCTTGTGCTGAAGTCTCAAGTCAAACAAAATGCAAGACGAAGGTGCCTAAGCTTTTGTAAATGGACCAGAAGTACAATATCTTTTTGCAAAAGTATTTCCCATACGTTAAAATCACTGCAACAGTAATCTAATGCTGATCATAATGAACTGCATTCTGGGAGGAGAGGTGTGTGCAAATCTTCACATCCAACTCAACAACCAAAAAAACGCCGTCAGATTTCTCAATGCTGAAGTTATGCTTAGATGCTGGAAATTAATAGAACAGTGATGCCTCTACAGACATTAATCGAATTAGACAGTCATCCAGACAATAGAGCCATGCTGTTTCCATTTGGTTCAGCCTGTGCATTATCAGATCCTGCTTGGATCAGACACTGGCAATTTCCAGACATTGGCTCCGCTTCATTTACCCATATTACCTTGCTCTCTCTAGAGCTACCGCAGGTTGAGTTCATCCCTTTCCACAAAACTCCAATTGTAAATTATAAGACCACAGACCAAGGGCTCCTACAGGAAAGGCAGGGGGAAGATGTGGTGCAACAAGTCAGCTATCCAATGCTCAGTTGAAATACAATACAGGAGGGAGAACAGAGGGAGGGATGATTCAACTAGACGGAAACAGACAACATAGATATATCATTATGGTAAGTAAATAACTTTTGCATCTGGTGTTGTCTTTTCTCTCTGGCTTTAACCTCTATGACAGAGTTCCCTACCTTGTTTCATCCCAAGGATGTCCTATTAGAGAATATACCGCAACATAGTGGAACCAAAGGAGGCCCTAGCTCTCAACTGTATATCCAACTTGTAGTGAGACACAAAAGTGCAAGTAGCTGTAGCACAAAAGCCATAAACAGAAACACCCAAGAAAAATGCTACAGAGATAGCCACAGATCTGGCAAAGTGACCCTTCAGCTTACAAGGCAAACCCTTTCCTTTCAATCTATATCCCAATGAAATGCAATCAAAAAGACATTTAGATAAGACACTGGCTTGCCCAATCAGGCATTTAAAAAGGAGATGAACAGCTGGTCAGACATCCTGATGGACTTGATTCTACCTAAAACCTCAGGTGCCTGCAAACATCAAGTCAATGCAGTAAATATTCTCCCATGTTTGAAAAGTTGAGGAAAAGCACATTGGTAAATGAATGGCCTTATTTATAGTGGTTTCTGACACCATCTTAGGCAAAAAGCTAGGTCAGTTCGGACAGAAACCTTATCTTTATGAAGGACTAGATATGGAGGTATGAAGGATAACACCTGCAGTTCTGACACCTGCCTGGCCACAGTACAACCACCAAGACCACCATTTTACAAGACAAGTTAACAGTGACTGCTGCTGAAGGCTAAAAAAAGAGGGTCAGCAAGAATGTGATGCATAAAAGGTAAATCCTAAAGGAAGAACAGGGTCCCAAACAGAAGGTTGCAACAAGAACGTTCCTCTGAGAAAGACCTTGGAAAGCTTCTACACTGCTATAAGGACTATGTCTGCTGAAAAGAAAGTTGAAAATAGCAGCCACATGAACTTTAGTAGTGGAATAATTAGATCCAGATTAAAAAATCACCAAGGAAATCAAGAATGGCATCCAAAGGTGCTGAAAAAGGGTCCAAACCTTTAGAAGATTCCCAGAAGTAAAGCGCTTCTACTTAAAAGCATAAACCTTGCGTGTAAGATGGTTACTGGGAAGAGCACAAAATATGAACTACTCTGAGCTCTTGCTATCAAGGGAATTGGAGAAACCATGTGGTTAGTTTGAGAGTCTAGAGGTTGGGCAAGTCCAAAGCCCACTGGGTGAGACAGCAGATCCAGAATGGGATCCAGCACCTAGACAGGGTACCACATGAGGCCACAGAATTGAAAACCACCCCTGATGGGGCCAAAACACAACAAACAGGATCACAGTCACTCAGCAATGACTGGCTTTCTGGAGAAACTTGAGTGATGGGATAAGCATATAGGATATTGTCCCTGGGACACTGCCCATGTGGCAGAACCAAAGCTTAACTGCTGCACCTGGTGATGAACAAGGAAGCAAACAGACTACAAGAAGCACTCCAACACAAGAAGATCTGAGCTGCTACCCTTGGATTTAGGTACCACTCATGAGTAAGGAGAATGTTCCTACTCAGACTGTCTGCTAAAATGTTGGATTTCCCCAGAATAATCATTGTACCAGAAACTGTTGAGATATTCATTGCCAAATGCTCATGACCTCCTGACAAAGCAGGTAGAACTGGGCTCCCCCATTTGTTCAGATACCAAACCACAGACATGTCCACTTGCACTGAAATTACACCCTTGGGGAGAAGTCCTGAAATGCTCCCAACACAAAGAGAACTGCTGTCTTCTTCAAGACTCACCTCAAGAGTTAACCAAGTACTTTGAACTATCATCCCTTCGAAATGATCCCACCCCACAGAGAAGGGAGCATCAGTCATGACAATGCCCTTTGGAGGAGGAGGGACAAATGGTCTCCTGGCAGACACTACAAGAAATTTCAACTACAACATGACCTGACACTCCTTCACTATGATGGGAAAATCCATGGAGTAGGGTAAGACAAACCACTGAATCGCTAATGTCCACTGCAGTGTCCTCGTATGGTACTTCACCAGGGGGACTAAGCAAGTCATTGCAGCCATGTAACGTAGAAGCCTCTGAACCAGGAAAGCAGGTTTTCTGCTTGACAGTACGAGATTGGCCAGAGTATGAAGGGCAGTTACTGTGTACTGGAAGTCGGGTAGTCTCACACTGTATTTAATGGACAGCCTATGAACTCCAACACTGGAAATGGCTGAAGGCAGGACTTTTGATAGTGCATGGTGATTCCTAAGGAGACAACTGGCGTAAGGAATGTCCTCTAAGGAGCACTAAGAAGCCAATGCTCCAAGTAAGGAAAGACTGGGAAACCTAGCAGCACGAGAGAGGCTGCTACAAATGTCATATACTTGGTAAACACCAAGGGGGTGATGGTGAGACCAAACAGCAGCCCCTTGAACTGGTAATGACTGGTTCCCAGCCTGAAGAACAGATATCTCCTGGACTGTCTTACTACATGATGGTAGGCATCCTTCAGATTGACTGAGCACACTCGTCATTCCTCAAAAGAGGTACACTGGACTGCACAGTGGCCATCGGGAACTTGATCTATTTTACAAAGCAATTTAACTTGAATCCAAAATTAGACTTTTTGTTTTTCTTTGGAAACAAAAAGAAAATGGAACAGACACTGGATCCTCATTGGTCTGGTGGGATCTCCTGGATGACACCATTTAACAGCTTTTGGAGGTCAATAGCTGCATCTCTTCTTTGATGGGTTGGCATGTCCAGAAGAGTCAATACCCGTGCATCTGAGGCGATGGCCTCCCAAGCTTCTGGGTGTACAGCCAAGTGACCCACAACTGACAGAGCAGAAAAGTCAGGTAACCTTTCAGGAATGCTGAAAGGGCCTCCCAGAAAAGGCTCTGTGGCCCTGGTTCTGCGGACCACCTCTGCCGCATGGGCAGCATCCATTCCAGTTACCCCCTACTGAAGGAAACCTCTGTGGGAACATCCTGAAAAGACTGCTGCACTTTTCTAAAGAGAAGCTTGCCACCTTTTGGTTCCTAGAGACAGGTACTTTGGGGTGTGATGAAATACACTGGAATGAAACAGCCTTTTCCCATAGTGTTCTCTTAGTCAGTATGTCTTTAATCTTTTGGTCCAAAAAGTGAGGAACCATCAAAAGCAGCTTTAATAAAGGATGTCTGAAAGCAGGCTGCAAAGTTTTACAACCTCATCTAAGCGTGGCGACACATGGCAATGCTGACACCAGCAGCTTCGGATGTGCCATCAGCCACATTGGAGAGCAGGTACACTGAGGCATTAGAAATGGACTTTAATGTGTACAACTGCATCTCCAGTGTCCTTTATGTACGAGTCTGGAGGCTGCTGTGCCTTAACTACTTTTGACTCTTCAGACACTGTATTGCTGACAGCCAGGTAATTTAACATCCTCAGTGCAAAGTTGGATAACATGTAGGTGTGTTTCTCCAACCAGCTCAACATCCTGCATTCAGCATTACAGGGATGGACCAAAGAACTCTTCAGAGATGTCCTTCTTGTTGGCTGCCACCACCAGGGTGGCACCAATGGCAGGACCCTTACTCAAATGTTGATCCTTAGGAGGGGCCCAAGATTTTATCAGGCTTTTTAGGTACAGGCTCCACCATATTATGTTCCCTTCAGGCCTTCTGGGACACTAAGTCAATAACTGTGCCCAGAGTGGGGACCACCCAAGACATGAATGAGCTCACCCTGAAAGCCTCCAAAAATACAGACTCCTCTGGGCTTTTGCTGCCCAGACTCCACACTGTTGGAGCAGCTTCATGAGATCACCAAAACATGCATCAGATTTTGGGGCACACTCTCCTTTCTCAATGTCTGTACCTCCACGGAATCCAGGTGATTCCTCTTCCACTGCTTCTTGCCATGACCCTCCCACATGAGACAGTCTGGAGGAGAGGAAGATGCAGGGGGACCAGAGTTCATGGCGGTCTCAAGGTCTATCAAAGTGAGCTGTACCGGAGCAAGCTGGTGAGTCCACAGGCACATAGGGAGGAAATGCCGGTTAGCACCAACCACTCTGTCTCTAGCCTAAACAGCATCAATTCTACTACAAAGGCAGAGAATGAAGCTGGTAGACTGGAGTCCACACCCCTGGGATTTGAAGACTCCAAGGAAAAGCCGGACTCTGGCACTGCTCCCATCTGGTCTCATGAGATCAGAACCAAAGCATAAAGTGCCGGAGACTCCAAGAGGGGGAGAGAACTCAAGAGTCAAAACATCGACAGAAACCTTAGCAAATAAGGGTTTACTGAGATCTGCTTGGCCCCAAGACTGCCAGAGTTGAGAAGGTCAAGGTAGTGGTGGGAGCTGAAAAGTACAGTTGTGTACACTTATCATAAATGTAGATGTTCGAGTGTATTCACTGTTGCAGTCATTAGATTTGGGGTAATCTGCTGGCAGGTTGCCCTCAGTTGGCCTGATTAACAAATTCTTGGGTCCTGCATTGATTGCTGTCCCCTCTTCCATGATGTCAGGTCATCAGGGGTATAAAGCATGCGTCCGATGCCATTTTCATCAGTTTTTCTTGCCCCAGATGTCAGGTGCCCCCCAAATGGGGAGCTATATGTATATAATTTAGAACACAAACAATATACCTCCAATCAAAAGCAAATACACCAAAAAGGCTTTTAAGCATATTAAAAGAAAGAAGAGGTATATGTAAGAGAAAAACAGGGGGCTGGAGGGTAGGTAACCAGAACTGCAACAATGAATACACTCGAACATCTACATTTATGGTAAATGTACACAACTGTACTATGTTCTTCGTGTTTCACTGTTGCAGTCATTACATTTGGGTAGATTTCCAAAGCTATGGTTGGGAGGATGGATTTATACAGAATTAGGAGCAGCTATAAGGCCCTGCAGGACAGCAGTGGCAAAGCCAGCTCTGGATTTACAGAAGAAAGGTAAATGGTAATGTTTGGTGAACGTATGAACTGAGCTCCTGGTAGCAGCTTCTAGAATGTCTCTGGAAGGAACCCCTCTGAGACAGGCTGCAGAAGTAGATGCAGCCCTGGTGGAATGAGATCTGATCCCCTTGGGGATAGGATTACCATGGCGCACATAGCAGAAACTAATACAATGGCTTACCCATTTAGAAATAGTCTGCTTTGAAATAGGTTTTCCCTCTGCCCCTGCAGCAAATGCCACCAATAGTTGCTCAGATTTTCTTAGAGGTTTTGTCCTGTTTAAGTAGAATATAAGTTGTCTATGCACATCCAGTGAATGCAGAATCCACTCACCCTTGTTCTGTGGATTGGGAAAGAAAGTTGGCAGATGAATGGTCTGATTAAGAGCCACACTGGATACCACCTTAGGCATGAAAGATGGATTGGTCCTGAGAGCCACCCTGTCCGGATGAAAAATAATGAAAGGCTCCACTGCCATAAGAGTCTGTAATTCTGAAATCCGTCTAGCTGAAGTAACTGCTAAAAGGAAAGCTGTTTTACAGGAGAGAAATTTTAAATCTGCAGTAGCAGCTGGCTCAAAAGGAGGTAGGGTGAGTTTTTCCAAAACAAAATTGAGGTCCCATGCTGGAGCTGGTGCTCTCCTGGAAGGTCTTAAATTTTTGGCCCCTCTGAGGTACTGCTTTAGCAGGGGATGAGAAAAGAGGGGAGGGGATGAGAAAAGAGGGGAGGCTCTGTGTTGTAATGAGCTGAAATGGCAGAGGCATGGATTTTTATAGAAGAAAAAGATAGGCCCTTGTGAAGCATCTCAGTTAAATATTGCAGAATCTGAGGAATATTGGGTATTGCTGTGCTTATTCCTTGTTTTTGGTTCCCAGGCACATAATCTTTTCCATTTGTCCGCATAAGATTTTCTAGTACTAGGCCTTCTAGCCTCCAAAATGACATCCATCACAGGTTTGCTGAGAGATGTAACTGGTGAGATTAGTTGATTAGCCATGCTGCAAGATTCAGAGTTTGGAGCTGTGTGTGCAGAATTTGATAGTTCTGCTGAGACAGTAGGCAAGGTGTCTGAGGCAATTACCACGGAGGAAGGTGTGACATATTGCGTAGGAGTGGGTACCAGTGTTGGCGAGGCCAGTCTGGAGCAGTCAGTATCATTTTTGTTTTTTCCTGTCTGACTTTTAGTAAGACCTTGGAGAGCGGAGGCAGAGGAGGAAAGGCATAGACTGATAGGTTTTTCCAGCTGAAGGACAGAGCATCCACTTTCCAAGCTTTTTTGTGATGGATTCTTGTGCAGAATTTGTTCAACTGATAATTTTGGGGTGAGGCAAAAAGATCTATGTCTGGGCTCCCCCATTTGTGTGTCAACATGCTGAAGATTTGTGGATCCAGTTTCCATTTGTGTGGGTCCATAACATTTCTGCTTAGTGCGTCTGCCAGAGTATTTTGCTTTCCTGACAGAAATTTAGCTTGTAGATGTATTTGGTAAGTCAAGGCCATGTTCCACAATGCCATGGATGGTCTGCAAAGGTGATAAGAATGGGTACCCCCCTGTTTATGTACCACATGACTGTGGTGTTCTGTCTATCAGTTGTTGTCCTGGATGAAGATAGTCCTTGAAGGCTGTCAGAGCATTCTGTACAGCTAGCATTTCTTTCTGGTTGATATGTAGGTGCATTTGATTTGGGCTCCATTGGCCCTGAATGCATCCCCCTGCCAGATGCGCCCCTAAGCATAATCTGATGCATTTGTAGTCAGGGTTTGGGCAGGCAGGGGGTGGAGTGAATGACAGTCCCTTGTTTTGGTGGCAGGCCTCTGCGCACCATAGGAACTCTAGCTGCAGGCAAGGAATGATAGGAATCATTGCTTCCAGGCTGTGACAATGTTGACTCCATAAGCTTTTTAGGTACCATTGAAGTTTCCTCATATGCAGTCTTGCATATGGAATTATTAGGATGCAGGAAGCCATGAACCCCAAGGCCTGCAGAATTTGTCTTGCAGATAGCTGGGTTTTTGTGGCCACCTGTTTGAAGTAAGTCATCAATTGAATTTCTTTTTCTGGCGTAAGGTAGGTCATCTGGGCAGTTGTATTCAAACTTGCACCCAGGAATGTAATTATTTGAGAGGGTACCAGTTGTGATTTCTTTTTGTTTATGGTGTACCCTAGACAAGTTAGAAGTCTTTTTACAAATGCCAGATGTTTGAGAAGTGTCTCCTTGTTTTCTGCCTGAATTAGACAATCGTCCAGGTAAGGATAAATTTGAATGTTTCTTTGTCTGCAAAAATGCAATTACTGGTGCCAGGCTCTTTGTGAATACCCTGGGTGCAGTAGATAAGCCAAAGGGCAGTGCAGAGAACTGGTAATACAAACAGCTTGCTTTGAAGTGGAGGTATCTTCTGCAAGATTCCCTGATTGGGATATGCAGGTAAGCCTCTTTTAAGTCTAGAGTTACCAACCAGGCATCCTTGCCTAGCATAGGCAGTAACTGTTGTAGAGTCAGCATCTTAAATTTTGGAATGTCCAGAAATGTATTTAGAATGGAGAAGTCCAGAATTGGACGCCACGATTTGTCTTTTCTGCGTATCGGGAAAAGTCTTGAATAAAAACCTTGTCCCTTTTCTGGTACTGGTTGAATAGCCCCCATATTCATGAGGGACATAACTTGTTTCTGGGCCTCTGCCCACTGATTTGGAGGCAGATCTGGCCATCCGTTTGGGATTGGCAATGTGTGGAAATGAAATCTGTATCCCTGGGATACTATATTTAAAACCCACTTGCCCTGGGTAATTAGTTGCCAGTTTTGTGCATGAAGTGCCAGTTTTCCCCCCAAAAGGGCAGCCAAAAGATAAGTGCTTAGTGATTGCAGTGGAAAGTCATTGAGTCTGTTTACTGTAGGAAGGTGCCTTGTTACTTCCAGATTTGGAGGTGGAGGCACCCCATTGTGACTGAAACCTGGAGCCTTTGGAATGTCTGGGTTTGACCTGAGTGGCTCTGGTGGGTACTGGAAAGCACCAGTTCTTAGTAGGCCAGTGCCTACTGAACCTGGGGGGCTGCACTTGTAGGAAATCTTTTACAGTTTGCATAGATTTAGCTTTATTTTCCATCTTTTTCAAAACTTCTTCTGCCTTATTACCAAACAGACTGTCCTGTTGTAAAGGAGCATCCAACAATGTTGCTTTAACATGATCAGGCAGATTTTGCTCCTTGAGCCAAGCATGCCTCATCACAGATCCAGTTTACAACAGCCCTGCAAGAGGCCTCCAAGGAATCAAAACCACATTGCAAAGTATGCTTTCCAACTTGTTCAGCTGAATGCAATAAATCCTGCAACTCTATTTTCCACACAGTCAGAAATCAACATAATTTTCCGTTTAAGTAAGCCCATGACATGCTGTTGATATTTAAACATATGAAATTGACAGTTTAAAGCCCTGATTGCCAAGGTTGCAGACGTGTAAACCTTCTTACCCCATCTATCCAGCGCCCTGGAGTCTCTATCAGAAGGGGTAGGATTTTTAGCAGTAGAAGCCTTAACACCCTTGGGACCCTGAGAAATGGTTTCAGGGTCAGCAGTAGGGTTTTTAGAGAGGAATTTGTGGGAGTCAGGAACCCTGTAATATCTGTCTCTCTTACTAGGAGCTGGAGGCAGGGAATTAGGAGCCATGCTGGATTCTGAGAAATCATCAACAATGTCTAGAACAGGAGGTATGGCCAAAGGCCTATGCTGAGGAAGAAGAAGGAAATCCCTAAGCCTCTTTTTAGAGTCTGAGAAATCCTGACTCTCCCAGTGAAAGTGTTCCCTTAAGGTATGCAAAGTTTCTCCAAAAGAAAAATCCTCTGGAGGAGAAGCAGAAGGGATGGAATCTTCTGCATCAGAGTCCTCATAAGGTGGAATAGATAATTCTTGATCAGAAGAGGAATCAGAAGAAATAGAAACATGATCTGATGATTCATAATCAGTGCCTTGCCGAGGCCTCTTAGCAGGAGTGGGATGGGTACCCCTGATCAAGGTAATTAAATCCTCAGCCATTTTGATCATTTGTTTTTTAGGCATAGGGGCTTGTGCACATGGCCCAAGCATTGGTTTTTTAGACATAGAAGTTGATTTTGGCCTTAGTTGTGAAGATGGCGTCGGTTTAATATACAAATCTTTAGGCCCGAAAACACCCTCAGAAGCCGGTGCCTGCTCAGCGGCTCCAGACCCATCTAAGATGGTGACATCCGCGGGTTCAATACTTAAAGTGTCTTGAGGCATACCGGACTCCAAATGGGTCTCAGTAGAGGCCTGCGAATCAAAAGTAGCGGGTATCAGGGGCTGTGAAAGCACCTCACTGAGTACCGGCGACTGGCTTTGGAGAAGCTTCGTCTTCGGTTTTGGACTTTGACGGTCTGTCACTGTCTCTCTCTGTTTTTTTAGGTATTCCGGTAGTTGGATTGCTAACAGACTACATTTCTGGATAGTTAAATCTTGAGCCAAAATATTTAGATGCAAAAATATACCGATGCCTAATAGTGCATTGATTACATTTAGCACAAAACCGACAGCACGGCACATTGTGGTCAGGGCCTAGGCAAGGAATACAATACAAATAAAAATCCTTATGAGGTATTTGCTTTCCACAAGTAATACAATTATTAACTTTTACGGACATCGGTAAGGAGCAAGAAAAAGTTTCCCCAACAGGGTACTTAGCTTTAGGTTGAAGACTTCAGTTCTGAAACTTGAAAATGAAAATTTGAGGAGTCTGCCAACTGGCACTTGCGAACTGCTTCTGCTTCAGGCACCGTGCAGCAAGAAAGACTCATGAAAATGGCGTCAGCTGCATGTTTTGTACCCCTGATGACCTGACGTCATGGAAGAGGGGACAGCAACCGATGCAGGACCCAAGACTTTGTTAATCAGGCCGACTAAGGGCAACCTGCCAGCAGATTACCCCAAATGTAATGACTGCAACAGTGAAACATGAAGAACATCCAGCTATGCTGTCAGAATAGGATGGTAGTATGACAATCAGCTTTGGAAACCCTGGCACCACAAGGCCAAGGGTAGAAACAAGCCAGTGGAGCAGAATCCTTGAGTTGATAGGATCAAATCAGCTGCATTTAAGCCTGCAGGAAGGACCACATCAGCTGTTCCAAATCAGCAGGTGTAATACACCTAACTGAGCACACCTACTAAACTGGGGGACAACTCCCTAGGAGTCGTGAGCAAAAAGGGGGAGTGATCCCTGCCCTGATGTTTCTTTTGAGGAAAGGGCTAGGGACACAGTGTTGGGGAAGGAACATTCCCAGTAGTCTGCACAGATGGGGAATGGGTCAGAGGAGTTTGATCTGAAGCCTCTGTGGATGCAACTAGAGGAGCCGAAGATCTTTGGACTTTCGGATCTGGCTGGTTAGAAGTAAGGGAACTCACTTGTTTGCAATCTTCTTTAGGCAGTTTGGTGTTCTTTTCATTCTCCCTCTTTTCTTATTTACTAGCCAGAGCAGAGAGGAAGACGCAGCAACAGCAGGTAGAAGATCCTATATGAATAACTTAGACCTATGCTCATTGAAAGCTCTGGTGCAGAAGCTATCACAAACGGAGCAATCAGTCTACAATTGAGCAGCCATAAAGCAGTAAATGCATCAGTTGTGCACATCCTGCAACGGGAGCACTGTGGCTGCATGCCACACACTTCTTAAAACCCTTATCCACTGTAACCAAACACACACAAAAACACCAGTACAAGAAAACCTAGTGTTCACAGAAACAAAAAAGGCTGGAAAGCCCGTGACAACATAAACAGTTAAATACTATCCAAACCTACCCTAACTTGATCACTACCTACCTAGTTATCAACACTACCTACCTTCAACTATAAGGTTTGTGTAGAAGAATAAGTGACAGAAAAGAAAAGAAAAAAAAAATCACATCCTGTAAGGATACACCAAAGCTGAGCTCAAGACCTAGCTGCTGTCCTGGAAGGCAGCAAATGAGATCTAGAGTAGCTGTAAAAAGACAGCAAAATACTACAGGTTGAGGAGGCAGAGCCTGGGAGCTGAAGTCTTTGAAAATGGCCAGTCTCAGATCCAATAATACACAGATTGAAGAGCCATCATCAGATCTCTGGGTTCTCTACCATCAAGTGTGCAAATACGGATGACAGGCATTTTGTAAATAGCCTGTTCAAAATAGAAAAGCCAAAAAAAAGGTATTAAAGAGAAAAAAAAAAGTTATGTACTCACAATGACATTTCACCTGTGCTGTCCATTTTCATTCTTCCTCAACTGTTAGGTTTGGATCCAATCCTCTGATCTGACATGGAGTTTTTCCAGATCATGGACCATTTGAACTCTAGTCACCTTACATACATCAGATCTAGTTTGCTGCCGAGAGACCTTCAGAGCAGTGGAAAATAAAGAACGGACAGAACCTGGGGGCTCAAACAGGGAAAGAATTGTGTAAAATCTTACCATAACCATATCTTCTATGTTGCAATATTCTAGATGTGGGATTTCCTGCCCTCAGGTGACTCATACATCGGCTCCTATACAAAAGCTTCAGCTTGGCTGTTGCAGTGTGCTTGGGATGTCACACGTAGGGCCATAAACCAGGGCCCTTAAATGTGATGTCTACATGCACAATCATCAGAACTGGAAGGCCAGCAGGCAGAGGATAAGGCCCAGCAGGAGGGATGCCAGTGGTTTCCAAGTGTGAGACTTGTGCCCTACTGTAATATAAACAGAACAGGTAAGGAATAGGACCGGGGGGACTGATGGGTGGGAAGGAATACTGCAACATGGAAGAGGACATCTACGGTTATGGTAAGATTTTGCACAACTATTCTATATGTGGGAGTGTACCACAGATTATGCAGATGAGAGGGTGGTGGTAGATAATGAGGGTTCTACAATACCCTGCAGGATTGCCCTGGCGAATCCTATCCTAGCTCTAGAAACTTGGTCAAGTTTGTAATGCTTGGTGAAGGTGTGGATGGTGGCCCAAATGCCTGCTTCCAAAATGGATGCTGTGTCTAGGCCCTTCATGAAGGCCCTGGAGGTGGCCGCAGCTCTAGTGGAATGGGCCTTAATTCCCACTGGAGGTTCCTTTCCATGGTGGGAGTAGCAGAGGCAAATAGCTTTCCTAATCCAGCATGCAATGGTTTGCATGAAGAGGTTCCTCCAATATCTTTTGATCTTTCCAGGAATAAAGCAAGGAGGGGGTTTGTGGGTGGGAAGTTGAGGAAGAATGAAAATGGACAACACAGATGGAATGTTATGGTAAGTACATAACTGTCATTTTCATTCATTCTTCAACTGTTGGGACAGAGTCCTTAGCTACCTAAATACTGGAAGGACTCTGGGATATTCCAGAACACAGCTGAGCCACAGACCACTCCTCCCCTAGGGATTAGATCCAATTTGAAATGAGCAATAAAGGTATGAGGATTAGCTCAAGTTGCAACTGCAGAATCATCCAAGGAAGTTACAGACAAAAAGGCTGACGACCTTTCCACAGAGCTGTTGGAATGGGCTTTTGGTAAAAGGCAAACCCATTTTCCTAAGCAAAGGCAATATAATTAGTCAACCATTTGGCCAAAGTCACTTTAGAAACTGGTTTGCCTAATTTTGAATCAGAAAAGGAGAAACCATACAGATTTTCTCAAATCTTTGGTTCTGTAAAGGTAGAAGCGTAACTGTGGACATCCAAAAGGTGTAACATATATTCACCTTTGTTAGATAAATTCGGAAAGCAGACTGGCAGGTTGATAACCTAATTAATATTAGGTTCAGACACAACCTATTGTAAAAAAAAAAAAAAAAAAAAAAAAAAAAGGAAGGATTGTTTTTGTAAAGAATCCCTATCCTTGTGGCAAATTAAATAAGGTTTGGAAGATATAGCCCAAAGTTCAGACACTTTTCTGGCCGAAGTAATAGCAACTAGAAAAATGGTTTTCCAGGTCAAACATTTTAGATCAAATTTAGCTGATGGTTCAAAGGGGGTTTTGGTCAAGGCCTGAAGAACAACATTTAAAGTGGAGAAGGATCCTTTAAAGGAGGTCTAAGTAGCTTCCTCTGAGGAAGGTTTTACAAAGCTTGGAGAAAGCTAAGGTAGCGTTGTTTACTATATGAAACTTGAAGATGGCTGCTAATTGTACTCTGATGGTTGAGGAGCTAGCACCCTCACTGAAATTTGTAGCTAAAAAGGTCAAGAACCTTAGAAATTACTGATGAAAAAAGGGTCAATTTTTTGTCAAAAAAAGAAAACTCTTCCATTTACTTTCATAAAGTTTTTCTAGTGGAAGCTTTATGGGAAAATAACAGAATATGATGGAAGGAGGAGGACAGCATGGGCTAAATCAATGGAACCAAAATGTCAACTTGAGGCCTAAAATGTCCAGATGAGTCATGCCTGTCAGGTGAAAAGTACAGTTTTGTACCTACCATAAATGTAGATGTTCGAGTGCTAATACAGCTGCAGTCATAACAGATGGGTTCTCCTGCCGTCAGGCGGGTCCTCGGTCGGCCGAATTCCAAAGTCTAGGTCCGGCGTCGGTTGTCGTTGCTTCTTCCCTGACGTCAGTGTGACAGGGGTATAAAGGAACCAGCTGACACCATTTTCTTCAGTTTTTCTTGCCCCAGATGTCAGGTGCCCCCAGAAGGAAGGTAATACATAAATGTGTGTGATAATGCAGTGCAATATAATAAAAATACAGTAGTTGCAAGCAAATACATCATAAATGAAAACCCCAATCAGGTTGTAAGAGGATGTGTTAGCCTATAGGCCTGTCCCAAGAGGGGAAGGAGGGAGGGAAACCTGGACTGCAGCTGTATTAGCACTCGAACATCTACATTTATGGTAGGTACAAAACTGTACTATGTTCATCGTGCATACAGCTGCACTCATAACAGATGGGTAGAATCCCAAAGCTAAGAAAGGGGTGGTAGGCACTAGGTGGAACTAGGAGGAGCCAAAATGCCCTGCAAGACTGCAGTGGCAAAGCCTGCTCTAGATTTGGAGTATAATGGTAGGTTGTAGTGCTTGGAGAAGGTATGCACAGAACTCCAAGTGGCTGCTTCCAAAATATCCTTGGTAGGAACTCCTCTGAGGAAGGCTGCAGAGGTGGCTGTGGCCCTGGTGGAATGAGTTCTAATGCCTGTAGGAACAGTTTTAACATGAAAGGAATAGCAAAAACGTATGCAGTGGGCTATCCATTTTGAGATTGTCTGTTTGGAAATTGGCTTCCCTTGAGCTCCTACCGCATAGGCCACAAAGAGCTGTTCTGATTTTCTGAAAGGCTTTGTTCTGTCCAAATAATAACGCAGTTGTCTGTGGATGTCCAAGGAATGTAGTAATCTCTCCCCTTTGTTTTGAGGATTAGGATAAAAAGTAGGTAAATGTATGGCCTGATTTAAAGCTACCCTGGATACCACTTTAGGCATAAAGGACGGGTTGGTTCGTAAGGAAACTCTGTCCTGATGGAAGATGATAAAAGGCTGGATAGCCATGAGAACCTGTAGTTCTCAAACTCTACGAGCTGAGGTGATAGCCAGAAGGAAAGCTGTTTTCCAGGACAAATATTGCAAATCTGATGATGCAGCTGGCTCAAAGGGAGGCAAGGTCAGTTTTTCCAGAATGAAATTAAGATCCCAAGCAGGTATTGGTTGTTTCCTTGGAGGCCTTAAATTCTTAGCCCCTCTGAGGAACTGTCTTAAGAGAGGGTGAGAGAATAAAGGTGGATCAGTGGTGTATTCTGCAGAAATGGCTGAGGTATGGATTTTGATGGAGGAGAACGAAAGTCCACTGCTTAGCAGTTCAACCAAATATTGTAGTATTTGAGGTAAATCCAGTTTTCCAGGATCCTGGCCCTTTTTCTCATTCCAGACACAAAAACGTTTCCATTTTGCGGAGTAAGCTTTTCTAGTTGATGGCCTTCTGGCCTCCAAAATGACATCCTGCACCTCCTTGGAGAGTAGGGCCTGTTGTGATGCTAAGGAATCTTCCATGCGGCTAGATTGAGTGTTTTTAGCTGGCTGTGAAGAGTTTTGAAACTGCTGAGTCAGAAGAAGAGGCATTAGAGGCAGGGTCCATGGTGGGGAATGCGTCAGGCTCCTCAGGAGTGGGTACCAGTGTTGCCTTGGCCAGTTCGGAGCAATGAGAATCATCTTTGGTCTGTCTGCTTTGGTCTTCAATAGAACTTTGGGCAGCAGAGGAAGAGGAGGGAAGGCATAAACTGTCATTGGTGTCCAACTGAAAGAAAGAGCGTCCACTCTCCAGGCCTTTGGATGGAAGATCCTTTAGCAGAATTTTGTCAATTGATGATTCTTGTGGGAGGCAAAGAGATCTATGTCTGGCATTCCCCATTCTTGGATTATTTCTGTAAAAACTTGGATGCAATTTCCATTCAGGTGGATCTGTCATATTCCTGCTTAGGTTGTCTGCCAGCGTGTTTTCCTTGCCTGGCAAGTACTGTGCTTGTAGTTCCATTTGTAAGTCCATGGCTATGTTCCAAAGTGACATGGCCAGTCTGCATAGGGGGTAAGAATGTGTTCCTCCCTGTTTGTTTATGTACCACATAACTGTGGTGTTGTCCGTTCTTATCAATAGTTGACCTGGTTGTAGAAGGTCCTTGAAAGCTATAATAGCATTTATTACTGCTAGCATTTCTTTTTGATTGATGTGAAGGTGCTTTTCTTTTTGGGACCATTTGCCCTGAATGCACCGATCTGTCATGTGCGCCCCCCAGGCGTAGTCCGAGGTGTCTGTTGTGATGACTTGATTTGCTTGAGGTTTGCTGAATGGAAGACCTGTGTTTGTTTGACATGCTTGAGCCCACCAAAGAAATTCCTTTTGCAGACATGGAATTAGTGGTATTATTGTTTCCAAACTGTGGCTGTGTTGAGACCATATGTTTTTTTTAGGTACCATTGTAGTTTCCTCATATGCAGCTTTGCACATGGGATTAGTAAGATGCAAGATGCCATGAATCCCAGAGCCTGCAGGATTTTCCTTGCAGTCAGCCTGGTGCAATTTGCTGGTGTTCTGAAGTATTGAATTAGTTGCCCCTGCTTCTCTGGTGTGAGGTAGGCCATCTGGGTGTTTGTGTCCAAATTGGCACCCAGGAAAATTATCTTCCGAGAGGGTATTAGCCTTGATTTCTTTTTGTTGACTGTGTATCCCAGAGAGTTCAATAACATTATTACATAAGCCAGATGTTTCAGAAGAATGTGTTTGCTGTCCGCTTGGATCAGGCAGTCGTCCAAATAGGGGTATATTTGTATCCCTTGAAGTCTGCAGTATGCAATTACTGATGCCAGGCATTTCGTGAATACTCTGGGCGCAGTAGATAAGCCAAAGGGTAATGCAGAGAATTGATAATGGGTTGAAACTGCAAGAAATCTGAGGTACCTTCTGCAATTTTGTCTGATTGGGACATGCAGGTATGCCTCCTTGAGGTCCAATGTTAACCAGCCAAGACTCCTTGCCCAGCATGGGAAGAAGTTGCTGTAGAGTGAGCATCTTGAATTTTGGTACGAGTAGAAATGTGTTTAGGATGGATAGATCCAAAATAGGTCTCCAATCTTTTCCCTTCCTTGGCACCAGAAATAGCCTGGAATAAAAACCTTGACCTTGTTAGATGCGTAGTAGGTACCTCTTGAATAGCTTTCATGTTTATGAGATCTGTAATTTGCCTTTGTGCCTCTGCCCTTTGATTGTGTGGCAGGTTTGGCATGCCTCTCATTTTTGGAAGGGTGTGAAAATGGAATTTGTAGCCTCTGTTTATAATGTCCAGGATACATTTTTCCTTTGTGACAATATGCCAGTTTTTTGAAAATAATGCCAGCTTTCCTCCCAAGGGGGCTGCCATTTGAGACCTGGTTGGCATGCAAAGGGGAAAGTCATTGGGTTTGCTTTCTGAAAGATTGCGAGTTGTCCTCACCACCTCTTTGTGTAGGAGCTTGCCATTGTCTGCCTCTATACGATCCTTGGGATTGTCCTCTGCCCCTCGGCACCTGTATCTGCCTCTTTGGGGTCTGTCTGTGGCAGGAAAGGACCAGTTTTTGGAAGGCCAATTTCTACTAAAACGTGGGGGTGGAACCTGTAGAAATTCTTTCACAGTTTGCATTGATTTAGCCTTTTCCTCCATTTTCCTTAATACCTCCTCAGCATTAGCACCAAATAGTACATCCTTTTGAAGAGGGGCTCTAGTAATTTAGCTTTGACATGATCAGGCAAGGCTTGTTCCTTGAGCCAGGCATGCCTACGTATGACTGATCCTGTAACAGCAGCTCTACATGAGGCCTCTAGAGCATCAAAACCACATTGTAGGGTATGCTTACCCACTTGTTCTGCACTATGCATCAAATCCTGCAACTCCTTCAAGTCTGGTTGTTCAGGTTGTGACATTTTACTTTTCAATTGTGATAACAAAAACTGTTGGTATTTTAGCATATGAAACTGACAGTTTAAGGCACTCATGGATAAGGTAGCCGAGGTATATACCTTTTTTCCCCACCTTTCTAAGGATCTGGAATCGATCTCGGAAGGCAATGGATTTTTGGCAATGGAGGCCTTAACTCCCTTGGGGCCCTGTGAGATGGTTTCTGGGTCAGCAGCATGGCTTTTGTATAGAAACTGGTGTGAGTCAGGAACTCTGTAGTACCTGTCAGGCTTAACTGGAGCTGGAGGTAGAGAGTCCGGGTTAAGGCAGGCCTCCGAGTAAACATCATCTAGGATGTCCAAGACAGGAGGTATAGCCAGAGGCCTGTGCTGAGGTAACAAGAGAAATTCCCTGAGCCTTTTCTTGGAATCTGAATAATCCTGGCCTTCCCAGTGGAAGTGTTCCCTTAAGGTATGAAAAGTTTCCCCAAATGAGTAATCCTCAGGGGGGGATACAGAAGGGATGGACTCCTCCACATCAGAGTCTTCAAAAGGGGAGTAGGAATGTTCCTGATCATCAGAGTGCTCTGAAATAATGGAACCCTGATCAGAAGAGGGGGAATCTTCCTCCACTCTGGGCCTTCTATCCGGTGGGGGCTGAGAACCTCTGATTAGAGTAATTAAATCCTCAGCCATTTTAAGCATCTGTTTCTTAGGCATGGGGCCTGGAGATGGGCCCTGTGTAGCTGGTCTCAGAGTGCATGGTTGCTTTAGACTTTGTGAAAGCCTTGATGGAGAAAGAAGAGGAAGGTCTGAAGACACCTTGAGTGGAGGTGGACCTGTCCACATTCTGAGTTTCAACGCCAAGGGTGGCTTTGGTATCTGTAGTCGGGGTGTGGGCCGAGGAGCCTGCGACCTCGGGCACAGGAGACACCGTCAAAGAAGTGTCGTCGGTAATCAGGGGCTGCGTAGGCACCTCACTGAGAACCGGGCCACGTGTAGTCGGCTTTGGCGTGGTGTCGGTAGAGGCCGCGGACCTCGTATGTCGGTCCTTGTCTTTGCATTTTTTAGACAAAACCGGAGTCGGAGTATCCGACGACATAGTATAGTTAAATGCTTTTCCAAAATAATGCTGGGCGAACTCCGCCCGACGCTTAATAGTGCGTTTGTTGAATGTAGCACAAAAGCGACAGACTGAGACGTCATGGTCTGGGCCTAAACAAGGTATACAGAGGGAATGGAAATCCTTATGCGGTATTTGCTTCCCACAAGAAATACAATTATTAACTTTGTCTGACATCGGTCTGAGGCAAGAAAAGTTTCCCCAACGGGGTACTTAGCTTTTAAGAAGACTTCGGTTTCCAAATTTTCGTAATCTCAGGAGCTGGCTGACCGGCACTTGCAAACTGCTTCTGCTTCGAGCACCGCGCGGCAAGAAAGACTGAAGAAAATGGCATTGGCTGGTTCCTTTATACCCGTCGCACTGATGTCAGGGAAGAAGCGACGACAACCAACGCCGGACCTAGACTTTGGAATTTGGCCGACCGAGAACCCGCCTGACGGCAGGAGAACCCATCTGTTATGACTGCAGCTGTATGCATGATGAACATCAGGTCTGCAGTTGATTCAGAATCAATGCTGGATTAGGACAAAGGTAGGGAAAAACCAGATCTGATGAGGCCAGTAAGGTGCAATGAAGATGACTATGCTTTTCAGTTGATATGCTTTCTGAAGAAATTTGAGAATATGAGGTAATTGGGGATAAGCGTAAAGGAGACCCAAAGGTCAAGCATGAAGAAAGTACAGCTGTGTATACTTACCATAAATGTAGATGTTATATTCACTGTTGCAGTCATCACATTTGGGTTATCTGCCTGCAGGTAGCCCTCAGCCGGCCTGAATACCAGTCTTCGGATTTGTCCTTCAGATGCTGTTGCTTCTTCCATGATGTCAGGTCGTCAGGGGTATAAAACATGCAGCTGACACCATTACATCAGTTTTTCTTGCCCCAGATGTCAGGTACCCCCACAATAGGAAGCAATTATATGGTGTGGAACACCCCCAGCAAAAAGCAAATACACAGTGAGGGTAACCAGAACTGCAACAGTGAATACACTCAAACATCTACATTTATGGTAAGTGTACACAACTGCACTATGTTCTTCATGTTTCACTGTTGCAGTCATCACATTTGGGTCGATTCCCAAAGCTAAGGAAGGGTGGAGGTAGTTAAAGAGCATTAGGGCTAGCAATAAGGCCCTGTAAAACTGCTATGGCAAATCCAGCTCTGGATTTAGAAAAGAGGCAGGTGGTAATGCTTGGTGAAAGTATGTATAGAGCTCCAGGTTGTAGCTTCCAGGATATCCATGGTAGGACTCCTCTGAGAAATGCAGTAGAGGTAGATGTAAGCCCTGGTGGAATGTGTTTTTATCCCATGTGGGGTAGGGTTTTCCATGGTGCAATGTGCTATCCATTTGGAAATGGTTTGCTTTGAAATGGCCTTCTCCTCTGCCCCTACAGCAAACTCACTAGCAGCTGGTCAGAATTTGAGAGGCTTAGCCCTGTCCAAATAGAATCTAAGCTGTCTGTGTACGTCCAGAGAATGCAGTATCCTTTCCCCTTTACTCTGAGGATTAGGGAAAAAAGTAGGCAAATGAATGGACTGGTTTAGAGCCACACTAGACACCACCTTGGGCATGAAGGATGGATTAGTCCTGAGGGAAACCCTGTCCGCATGGAAGATAATGAAGGGTTCCACTGCCACGAGGGCCTGCAGTTCAGACACTCTTCTTGCTGAAGTGATGGCTAGAAGTAAAGCTGTTTTCCAAGTAAGTAATTTCAGCTCTGCTGTAGCAGCTGATTCAGAGGGGGAGAGTGAGTTTTTCCAATACAAAGTTAAGGTCCCAGGCTGGAATGGGAGCCCTTCTTGGCGGTCTTAAATTTTTGGCCCCTTTAAAGAATTGTTTTAGCAGGGGATGAATGAAAAGGGGTGGGTCAGTATTATAATGTGCTGATATGGCAGAGGCATGAATCTTAATGGAAGAGAAAGATAGGCCCTTGTGGAGCATTTCAGTTAATCTGGAATATGAGGTAAGATGGGCATCATTGTGCCCATCTCCTGAGCCTGGCTCCAGGAACAGTATCTTTTCCACTTTTCTAAATAGGATTTTCTAGTACTAGGCCTCCTTGTCTCAAGACTAACATCCAGCACCTGCTTACTGAGGATTGCTGGAGGTGAGATCAGGGAATTAGCTAGGCTGCAAGGGTCAGGGTTTGAAGCTGAGGGTGCAGAATCTGGCCCGCCTGCTGGGACAGCAGGGAAGGGGTCTGAGGCAGGTGCCAAGATTGTAGCACTGTCAGACTGTGCAAAAGGGGGTACCAGTGCTGGCGTGGCCATTCTGATGCAATCAGTATTGTCCTTGGCTTGTCCTGTTTGATCTTTAGTAGAACCTTCGAGAGGAGAGGCAGAGGGGGAAAGACAAACTGAGAGGCTTTCCCAGATAAAGGACAGGGCATCCAGTTTCCAAGCTTGACTGTGGGGAGATCTGGTGCAGAATATATTCAATTGGTAGTTCTGAGGGGAGGCAAACAGGTCTACCTCTGGAGTCCCCTATTTGTTCAAGAACTTGAATATTTTGGGTTCCATTTTCCATTCGTGTGGGCCCATGAGATTTCTGCTTAAGTCGTCTGCCAGCGAATTTAGTTTGCCTGGTAGGAAATGAGTTTGTAGGTTCACTTGGTAGCTCAAGGCTGTGTTCCACAGAGCCATTGCTAGTCTGCAGAGTGGGTTTCCCCCTGCTTGTTTATGTACCACAACTGTGGTGTTGTCTGTCTTTATCAATAGTTGTCCTGGAAGAATAAGGTCTCTGAAGGCTGTCAGAACATTCTGTACAGCTAACATTTCTTTTTGATTGATATGCAGGTTCATCTGTTTTGGGTTCCATTTGCCCTGAATGCACTGCCCTGCCATGTGAGCCCCCCATGCACAGTCTGATGCGTCTGTTGTTGGGGTTTGGGGGGCAGGGGGTAGAGTGAAAGGGAGTCCCTTGTTGTGGTAGCAGGCTTTTGCCCACCAAAGGAACTCTTCCCTTAGACAAGGGATAATAGGAATCATTGTTTCAAGCCCCTGAGAATGTTGACACCATAGGCTTTTTAGGTACCACTGAAGTTTCCTCATATGCAGTCTTGCATGTGGAATTAACAGAATGCAAGAGGCCATGAACCCCAGGGCTTGCAGGATTTTCCTTGCAGATAGCTGGGTTTTTGTGGCCAGTAGTCTGAAGTAGGTTGTCAAATTAACTTGTTTCTCTGGAGTGAGGAATGCCATCTGGGAAGTTGTGTTCAAGCTTGCTCCCAGGAATACAATCTGTTGGCAGGGTAATAGATGTGATTTCTTCTCATTGATGGCGTACCCCAGTGAAGTTAGAAGTCTCTTTACAAATGCGAGGTGCTGTAATAGTAAGTCCTGAATCAGGCAATCGTCCAAATATGGGTAAATCTGAATATTTTTCTGCCTGCAAAATGCAATGGCAGGAGCTAGGCACTTTGCAAATACCCTGGGCGCAGTAGATAAGCCAAAGGGCGGAGGAGAGAACTGATAGTGCATGGAGCCTGCCCTGAAGCGTAGGAATTTTCTGCAGGATTCCCTTATTGGGATATGCAGGTAAGCTTCTTTTAAGTCTAGAGTTGCCAACCAGGCATCCTTGGCAAGCATAGGAAGAAGCTGCTGAAGAGTTAGCATTTTGAATTTTGGAACCACCAGAAAGGTGTTGAGTATAGGACACCAGGAGTTTTCTTTTCTGGGAACCAGGAACAGTCTTGAATAAAAACCTTGTTCCCTTTGTTACGCTGGAACAGGTTGAATAGCCCTGATACCGAGGAGAGAGAGCACTTGTTTTTGGGCCTCTGCCCACTGGATTGGGCGAAGGTCTGGCCATCCACTCGGGGTTGGGAGTGAGTGGAATCTGTGTCCTAGGGAAACTATGTTTAAAACCCATTTGTCTTGGGTAATGAGTTCCCAGTTTTTTGCATGCAGGGCAAGCTTTCCTCCTAAGGGAGCAAGTAGTTGAGCAAGACTTGGTAGGGGTAAGTCATTGTGTAATTTTTCCATGGGGGAGGTGTACTACTGCTTAGATCTGTGCATAGCCTGAGACTGAAGTCTTGGTGGGCTGCTGCTCCTGAGTTTGGACTGAGAAGGCCTGGAAGGGACTGGGAAGGACCAGTTCATAGGTTAGTACTAGGCTAACTGCCCTTGCGAGACATTGTACGCCTAACCAATTATCCCTTGTGACACACAAACCCTGCACCTTGTGTTTGTAAGGCAAACATCTTAACCATTAGGCCACCCTCTCAAAGATCCCAGTTCTTTGAAAGCCAATGCCTACTGAATGTAGGTGGCCGTACTTGTAAGAAATCTTTAATAGTTTGCATAGATTTAACTTTTTCTTCCATCCTTTTGAGGATGGCTTCTGCTTTGTTGCCAAAAAAGCATTCTTGGTGTAAGGGTACATCCAGTAATTTAGCTTTAACATGATCTAGCAAGTTTTGTTCCTTAAGCCAAGCATGCCTTCCTAAGTACAGACCCAGTGACAGCAGCCCTGCAAGATGCTTCTAAAGCATCAAAACCTCATTGCAAAGTATGTTTACCTACTTGGTCAGCAGAATGCATTAACTGTAGTAAATCTTTGTGCTCAGCACAGTCAGGAATCAACATCATTTTCTGTTTAAGTCCAAAATATGCTGCTGATACTTTAACATATGAAACTGGCAATTTAAAGCCCTAATGGCCAAAAGTGGCAGAAGTATATACCTTCTTACCCCATCTGTCTAAAGCTCTAGAATCCCTATCAGAAGGGGTAGGATTTTAGCAGTAGCTGCTTTAATGCCTTTTGGTCCTTGGGAAATGGTCTCTGGATCCGCAGTAGAATTCTTGAAAAGGAATTTGAGAGAGTCAAGTACTCTGTAGTACCTGTCAGGTTTCCTGGGAGCTGGAGGCAATGTGTCAGGGGTAAGGCTGGATTCCAAGAAATCATCATCTACAATCTCCAGAACAGGAGGTATAGCTAGAGGCCTGTGTTGAGGCAGGTTTAAACATTCCCCCAAGTCTCTTTTTGGATTGAGAATAGTCCTGGCTTTCCAACGGAAATGCTCCCTAAGAGTATGCAAGGTTTCACCAAAAGAAAAATCTTCTGGAGGGGAAGCAGAGGGAATGGAATCCTCTGCATCAGAATCCTCATAAGTAGAGAAGGGTAAATCCTGGTAGTCAGAAGGAACAGATATCAGATTCCTGATCAGAAGAATCAGAAAGAAAATCAGTTCTGGGACTCTTACAGGGGGAAGGCCCTTCCCCTAATTAAGGTAATAAGGTCTTCAGCCATTCGAATCATTTGTTTTTGAGGCTTATGGACCTGAGAATGCGCTTTGGTCATAGGTTTTCTAGGCTTAGTGCAAGCTTTAGGCCTGAGAAGTTCAGTATTTTTAGCTTGAAACAAAGTTGTCGGTTTGATATGAAAATTGGTAGGCCTGAATACACTCTCAGAAGCCGGTGCCTGCACAGCAGCTCCAGACCCATCCAAGGTAGAGACATCCACAAGTTCCATAGTCGAAGAAACATCTCACGGCATACCGGACTCTGAATAGGTCTCAGTAGAGGCCTGCGAATCTGTAGTAGTGGGTATCAGGGGCTGTGAAAGCTCCTCACTGAGTACTGGCAACTAGCTTATCGGAAGCATAGTCAGCAGTTTTGGACCTATGCGGTCTGTCTCTGTCTTTATCCTTACGTTTTTTCAGGAGATTGGTAGTCGGATGGCTTAACGAAGCCATTTCAGAGTACAGAGATGAAGAACAAAAATATTTAGCTACAAAAATATCCCGACAACGAATAGTTCGGGCATTGAACAAGGCACAAAACCAACAGCGAGGGACTTCGTGGTCACGGCCTAAACAGGTGACGCAGTAAGAATGAAAATCTCTATGAGGTATTTGCTTTCCACAGGCAAGACAATTGTTAATTTTTTCTGACATCGGTTAGAACAAGAAAAAAGGATCCCCAATGGGGTGCTTATCTTTTTGAAGACGTCAGGTCTGAAACTCAAAAATGAAAATTTCAGGAGTCTGCCGACTGGCACTTGCTAACTGCTTCTGCTTCAGGCACCACACGGCAAGCAAGACTGATGTAATGGCATCGGCCGCATGTTTTATACCCCTGACATCATTGAAGAAGCGACAGCATCAGAGACACAAATCCGAAGACTCTGGTATTCAGGCTGGCTGAGGGCTACCTGCAGGCAGATAACCCAAATGTGATGACTGCAACAGTGAAACGAAGAACATCAGTGTCTTTCAGGGACTCCCCCACTGGGGGGAAGGGATCAGGGAAAAGAACCAGCTGCACTTAAGGGAAGCAGAGAGATTCCAGTAAACTGGACCATCGATGGAAAATCCTCTCTGCCACATTAACAGACAGACCTCTTGTAAGGCATCAGAATAAACCTGCTTAACGTATCTGCAATCACATTGAAGTCCCCCAGGAAGTGCATTGCTATCAGAAAGTGATTGGAAGACATCATACACTGCTATACTCTCAAACCTTTTTGAGAAATAGGGTAAGATTTGGTTCCTTGTTTGTTGATGTACCACACTATCAACATACTGTCCAATCTGAATCGTAACAGTCCTGGTTGATTGTCTTGAAAGGCCTGCAATACTAGGATGACCACTCATTTCCAGGACACTGCTATACGAGTTGGCCTTTTGGGGTAACCATGTACCTTGGAATGTTTTTCTCAAGTAATACCCCAACCCAACTTGAGAAGTGTCTGTGGTCACTGTGGCCATGGGCTAAGAACAAAGGGATGGCCTTTGTGTATTTGGATCCACCAAAGAAGGTACTTCTTGCAATCTTGAATTATCTTGATTGGTCTGGATAATGGGAGTTGGAGAGTTTCAAGTGCTTGTTGGAGGATTCTCACATGTAACCTGGCTAGCAGTACAAGGGCGATTGCCAATGACATGGTCCCAATGTTTGGAATATTGGCTGGGCTGAAAGAGAAGAATTCTGAATAATCTTTTTGACCAGAGACTAAACTGTTTGTATCTGAGACAGAGGGAGGAAAGCTATTTGACCGACTGTGTTGAAAACAGCACCAATGAATTCTAAAGTTTAAGTTGGACAGCGTTGAGATTTTTTGTAACTGATGGATATTGCCAGATGAGAACAGAGCTGCAGTAAGTAGTCCCATGCTTCAAGTAAGTAGATGCCTGGTTGGACTGGTCAGGAGCCAGTCATCCTGGTTGGAACGGTCAGGTGTCAGTTGTCCAGGTATGGAAACACTCTGAATCCTCTCAGTCTCAGGTGAGCTGCAACTACTGCCATACACTTGGTAAACACCCGGGTTGTGGTGAAGACCAAAGGGCAGTGCTCTGAATTGGTAATGACTGGCTCGCAGTCAGAAGCATCGAAAACTTTTGAATTGTCTGTTCATTTTAACATGACAGTACACATACTGAAGATCAAGCACACCATGTCGTCCTTGTGCAGAAACAGCAGAATGGACGAAACTGTGACCATCTGAAACTTTGCATGCTGAACCGATTAATTCAGCTTGTTGAGATCCAAGATTGGTTCCCAGTCCCCTGTCTTTTGGCACTAAAAATCTTAAGTTCAGGACACTTTCTGGTCTTGTAGAGGGGGGACCTATTGTATGACTAACAGTTTAGTTCTAGTGCTGCTGCTGCTGCTGCTGCTCCCCCCCCCCATCTTGCCTTTGATTTAATGCTAAAATGAGCATCATAAATCTTGATTTAAGTAGCTCAAAATAATGTTAGAAAAACAACTGCATGTAATCAACATTTTTCTGACACTGGTTTAAGGTGATCATATGATTTGATAGCACATGTTTTAAATATTGAATGGGGTGCAAGTTATTTTCTGAAGTTCTGTGAAAGAAAGAAATGAACAAAAGCGCTCAAACTAGTGTTCCATGGGTGCTTTGCTAAATAAATTTTTCAGTTTTCATTTAAGTGTGGGAGATAAGCCTCATGGACAAATATAAAATAGACTGTAGGGTAGCCAGCTGCAAGGAAATGGTACTTTCTACCTTGGAGGATATGGTCCCGGAGAGAGATTTGGAGAGCTATTTGATGAAATTCCTCTGAAGTTTCATGAAATGTGCCAAATAATTCAGTGACCTAAGGGCGAAGATCACAAGCATTGACAATTCCCAAACCGCTCATGCACCAGACTCCCTCCCTGTTAAGGGGGTGGACAGAGGAACTTTGTTCTGCCAGTTCCTTTTTATTGGCCGCCACTATAACCATGGCATCAACATGTACTCCTTTACTACCAGGAGGTAGCAGACAGAGATCTAAAGCCCTCCAGGCACACTGATGCCTCTTGGGAAGGGTTATCGGTGACCAATGACCCCCCCCCCTTTGCTTTTCAGAGTTCTAGGTCTCCAAATGAGACATCTTTGGGTGTTGACCTGGGGGTCCCCTCCCTTAATCAAAATCAGGGTGTTCAGTGGCAGACTCTTGAGGAGAGTTTAAGTGCCTCTTTTTTACTCTTCCTCTTCCAGGGCACCTCCTCAATAGGGTGCTCCAGGGAGGTACCGGACAACATAACTATACCCTAATGGGTAGCAGGGAGACTAGTTCTGGCTTACTGCCCCCAGTTGAATGGATGACTAAAGCTCTGGACACAAAATTGAATGGGGCTGGGAAGTCAAAAACAAGGAGGGTAGAGTTGTCTGAACTCTTAAGTATATTAAAAGCTCTCTCCACTACCTCAAAAGCAGTGCCCCTGGGAGAAGCAGAAACCAATGGATCTGACCAGGTATGCCTTGTGGACCGTCGGCTTCTGCTGTCCCACAGGCAAACCACTCAAGGAGGGAGTCAGAGTCAAGCTAATGCCGATGCTCTGAGGGGAAAGCTACTGCAACAACTTTGGTGTTGAATCTAATACTCTGGAGCTGATGCTTCGGCTCAGAGAGTCGTCCAGCTCCGAAGTACTCGGGTCCAGACAGCTCAGAAGTACTCGGGTCCAGACAGCTCAGAGACACAATCAGTCAAAGATGCAAATATCTTTGGATCTGAGGAAGACTCCAATGCTTTCAGATGAGACAGCTCCGAACTGAAGCACAGATTGGAGAAGTTATGATCAGAGGAGTGGCTCTAAAGAGGGTCTCCGGATCAGATTGGATCAGAGCCATAAGGACTCTGATTTCTATTTACATCTCGAGGTACTTCATCATTCTGTCTACATCTGTTTCAGATGGTTTCCTGGAAGACTGAAGGGAGGAAGCTGTGGATAAAGGTCTTGAGCAGCGTCAGGTAGACTGTTCCAGAAAAGGCAATGGGAGCAGACAGATAATTGGCTCAGATACCAGCGGAGGAGAATGGGTCCAAGGTGATGTGTCAGATCTTGACTTTGGATCGAAAACATTTGGATCTGACTAACAGGTAGCTCCAAGGACGGAACCAAAAGTCAAAGCCAAAGTGGGTCTTTGAGATCTCTTATGAGATTCCTTGGAAAGGGAATCTCCATTTATCTTAAATCTTTTGGGACTTTGAGACCAAGAAGCCATTGGAGATTTTAAAGGAGGCAAACCACAAGGATTAACTTGTTTTTCTGGTCAGTTAGAGCATTGGAGTTGAATCCCTTACAAATGTCACAATCGGTATCTAAATGTCCTGGTCCTAAACAATAAATGCATTCAGAATGTGCATCAGAGTTTGGTATTTTGTGGCCACACAACACTTTTTAAATCCTGAAGGCTTACCTGACATTTTTTAAATAAGTATGGAAGTAGGACTGAAAGGTTTTTTTTTTGTTTTTTTTTCTTCTAGCTGAAAATACCTTTTTTTTTAATAGTTGAAAAGAGGAATTACCAACTATGGTAAAAAGTACTGTTAAGTACAAAAAAAAGGGATAGAATACCAACAATGGTGATATATGGGGTCTATGTCATAACATCGAAGTGTCAAAACTTCGAATGTTAGAACATCGAACCAGAAACCTCGAAGACTGACAATACTGAAGCTGCAGAACATATTTCCTCAACTGTGGTGCAATCTCGTAGTTGGTATATTTAAGTAGGGGGGTGTGGGGGGCACAGCCCCCCACATTAAAAATAGTTTGCAGTGTTTGTGTGTGTTCATGTTTTGGACTGGATCATCTATTTTTTTCCCAGGGAAGAAAATTGCTGTTCTCAGTCTTCGGGGTGTTCAGCTTTCGTGGTTTTGGGTTTGATATTATAACATTTGCAGTTTTGACACTTCGATGTTATAATACAGACCCTGATATATGTACTCAAGGAGTACAGAAAGAAAGTGAAGCTTATATAATGAAATAAAAGTTAAAGGGAGACAGACAAGTTTAATAACAGAATAGGTAAAGGGATAAGACTAAATTCAGATTTTTGAGGTATTAGAAAACCCACAACTTAAGAGTACGCCCAAACACTATGGAGACAAATGACATCTGAGGTAAGGTGACTAGGATATTATGGTTAAAGGGAGGAGCTTGAGAGTTCAAGTGTTCTACAATCGGAAAACAGCTAAATTGGATCAGAGGTTTGGATCTGAACTCAACAGTTGAATTTAAACCAGAAGTTATGTACTCATCATAACGTTCGATGTATGTAGTCCATCTCGCCTCACATTCTTACCCTTGGGGTCAGAGACGAACCTCTGCTCCGACTAGGCCATACTCTAGCTCGAAGTCTTTAATTGGCTCGTGACTAAGAGGTATCCCATGCTGCAACGCGCCTATCCCCAGATCTTGTCTGCTGCAAGCTCACATACACACACAAACCAACACTCTGAGAGGAAGAACCAACCCAACTAATTAAAAAGGAGTGCTGAAAACAGAGACTAAACCTCTAGGTCCTCCAGGAGGGGGTAGGTGGGTGAGTTAGTAAGAATGTGAGGCGAGATGGACTACATACATCGAATGTTATGGTGAGTACATAACTTCTTGATGTTATGTAGTCCAATCTCGCCTACATTCTTACCCTTTGGACAGCGTCCCTAGCACCTAAACCTTGGGTGGCTCATTGAAAAATACTCCTGAGCACTGTGGAACCAAGGGAAGATCCGCCTCTTGATATCAGATCCAATTTGTAGTGACTAATAAAAGGTGTGAGGCGATGTCTATGTAGCTGCAGCACAAATATCATCCATATCCATCCTAGCCTGAAATGCAGTAGAGGTAGACACCAATCTTGTAGAATGAGCCTTCACTTTAAAGGGTAATTCCTTGCCATTAGAAGTATAAATGAAGGTAATGCAACTAGAAATCCATCTGGACAGAGTTACTTTAGAAACTGGAGACTCAAGTCTTTTGTCTGAGAACGAGACAGAGTTGATCTGATTTCCTAATATCTTTAGTTCTATGTAAATAGAAACGCAATTGTCTATGAACATCTAACTGATTAAACAAATTCTGCCTTATTAGAAAATTCAGAAAAAAACACAGGCAGTTCAATGGACTGGTTGAGGTCGACAACTGAAGTGACCTTTGGTATAAAGGAAGGATTAGGTCTAAGGTAAACCCTGTCCTTATGAAACACCAAGTAAGGGGGCCGGACTGATAAAGCTTAGAGCTCAGAGACCTGCCTAGCCGAAGTGATGGCCATCAAAAAGATGGTCTTCCAAGACAAAAATTTAATGTCACAAGTAGCTTCGGGCTCAAAGGGAGGCTAGGTAAGCTGCTGTAACACAAAACTGAGGTCCCATGGTATTACAGGATCAAAGACTGGAGGTCGAAGTAGCATAGTTCCATTGAGAAAAACCCTACAAAGTCTGTGCGCCATTAGATTGGGTTCATTAGCAACATGAAAGGTATTAACGGCTGCCAACTGCACTTTGATAGTCGCTGCAGCTGATCCCTGGCTGAAAGCTGAGTAAGAAATTTTAAAACTGATGAAACAGGAGCTGTATAAGGATCAATCTGCCTTTCATGAGCCCAAATGGAAAATCTCTTCCACTTGCTGGAATAAATCTTCCTAGTAGAAGGCTTGTGGGAAGAAGACAGGATATGAACCAACAAAGGGAAAAAATCATGAAGCCTGACTAGGGATGGAAGGGGAGCAGCCAAGCTGTCAACTTGAGGGTCTGAATCAATGGATGGAGCTGCCCTGACATACGAGTCAGCAGTTCTGGCTCTGGGTCCAGAATCCATGGATTGTCCATTAGATAAGGTTGGAGAAAAGGAAACCAAATCTGACGAGGCCAGTGTGGTGCAATCAGTATCATCTTGCTTCCCAAGGATCGTGCTTTCTGAATAACCTTTGTTATCAGGGGAACTGGTGGAAAGGCATAGAGAAGACCAGAGGGCCAATCGTGAACTAGAGCATCCCTGGGTGCCTCCCCTTTGGGGGGATAAGGGTGAAATAGCTGCTGCACTTGGCACTGAGGGGGCCAGCAAATAGGTCGTAGCAAGGCTGACCCCATCTGCGGAAAATCTGCACTGCAACTTGTTTGTTCAGGGACCACTCGTGGTGCATCAGAATAGCTGCTGGTCTGAAGCCACCAGCGCAGATCCTGCTTGCACTGGTCTGTAATCTGAATAGGATGGGAGAGTGGAAGATACTGAAGTGATCATTGGGCAAAAAGCAGCCACTGAAGAAGCCTCATGTGTAGTCTTGCTAGAGGAACTAGCATAACCGTGGCAGCAATGGTCCCTAACAACTTGATGACCACTTTTGCCCTGACTTCCTTCAATGGTAGCAAGGCGTAGACTTGCTGTTGTGACACTTGAATTCTCTCTTCTGGTAGGAAGGCCCTCATGAGCACCATGTTTAATTCAGCGCCGATAAAGGTGACACGTTGCGAGGGCAACAAGGAAGATTTTTCCCAGTTCAGAGTAATTCCCAACATTGTGCACAGTGCAATGGTGGTGTCCCTGGTCTGTAACAGTAGATGCTTGGTGGTGGCAGACAGGAGCCAGTCATCCAAGTACGGAAACACTTGGAATCCCTGATGTCTCAAGTGAGCCGTTACCACTGCCATGCATTTGGTGAACACCCTCGGGGCTGTGGTGAGACCAAAGGACAGGGCGCGAAACTGAAAATGACTGGCTCCCAGCCGGAAGCGTAAATGACTTCTGGATGCCCTGTCCATCTTGATATGGTAGTAAGCATCCTTGAGGTCGATGGAGCACATCCACACATCTTTCCCTAATAGTGGGAGAACTGACTGTAATGTGGCCATGTGGAATTTAGACTTCTCTACATGAAGGTACAAATGACTGAGATCCAAGATGGGTCTGCTCCCCTGTTCTTTTCAGCACCAAAAAGAATCTGGAGCAAGTCCCTAATCCGACTTGGTCTGTGGGGACAGGCTGGATGGCTCCCTTTGAGAGCAACTTTTGAACTTCTAAAGTTGCAGAATCCTTGTGACTGGGTGGAACATCTGGGATTCTCTTGAATGGTAGGGGAGGAGAAGAGAAGGGGATATGATAACCTCTGGAAATTATCATCAATACCCACTCGTCTTGGGTGACTTCTTGCCAGGCTACTGGGTATAAAGAAATGTGACCCCCGACTGGCCCCAGAGATGCACAGTCGGGCTTCCCTTCAGGAACGCTGGTAGGGAGAACCACAAAAGGAATCCCGGTTCCCCCTGGTTACACAGGCCTCCTCTGTCTCTAGGGCGTGGTCTACCTGAATTTCCACCCCCCTCCCCTGCCTCCGGAGAAGGAATCACTATGTGCCCTGAAAAAACCTCTGCGACTTCCTGAACCACATTTTCCCACCCTTCTGGCCCTTGGGGTAAGGTCTAGAAGGCATGGAAAAACTCCCATGGCAGACAGGGTTTTCCCTTCCTGCTTGCACCTCGTGAGAGTGTCCTTCACCTTGGTTCCAAACAACGATGAACCATCAAATGGGCATTGGTGAACGTAGACTTGAAGACCTCCGCGAAATTGCACAGGCGCATACAGGAGTGTCTCCTAAGAGACACTCTGGAACCCACTGCTCTACTCGCTCGGTCAGCTGCGTTAAGAGATCAGTCTCATGGAGGAGTTGGTAATAGAATTTAGGGTAGACATCTAAGCATTGACCTTCTGAGCCACAGCATCAGAAACATTACCCTGTAGAGAATATCCCAGCTCTTTTAGATCTCTCTGGAGCCGTGTAAAATGCGAAAAATAGTTCAGCGACCGCAGTGTAAAGGCGGCTGAGGAGAACACATGCTTCCCATACCTGTCCATAGCCCTAGACGCCTCATTAGGGGGATGGACGGTAGATGAAGTTTCTGCAAGTTCCTTCTTGGTGGCTGCTGCCACCACCATGGCATCTACTGGAACGCCTTTCATAAGAAATTCTGTCAGGGGGAGCGGACAAAAACTTGTTGAGTCTCCTAGGGACCGGTTCCACAGTGTCTGGAGTTTCCCACACCTTTCGACAAATGAGGTCCAGGAGCTTGTTGAATGGGAGACCAAAGGACAGGAGAAACCCAAGAGGTGGAGGGCTGAGACCCAAAGGCCTTCAGGAACACCTCCTCAAAAGGGGCTTTTGAGGGCCAGTCACCTCTCTGTCTCAATATTTCCAGGATATCTGAAAAAGAGATATCGTCAGAAGATGACTTGGGGGACCCCTCTGACTCCTCGAGGTTGGTGTCAGACGTGAGGGACTCATCTTGGGAGTCAATGTGCTTCCTCTTGCACACACTTACTGAGGGGCTCCTCATGTAACAACTCTGGGGAGGCCTCAAAAGTTGGGGACCACTCATGGAAGTATCCTGAGGCCTTGGGTCTCCGTTGTCCCTGGATAGAGGGTGATCTGAGACTGACAACAGTGCTGGAGGGGGAAGAGTGTCGGTGCCATAAGATGCAGCTGACGACCTGGCCAACACACTCCTCATGACCTCGAAAGCTGATTCCCCTGGCTCCAAAGGTCAACTAACCATGGAAGATATGGTAGTAGCTCACGGAGCCAAGGAGATGAGGTCCAAAGCAGATGTTGGGCCCACGCTCACCCGAGCTGAAGCACCAAGAGGAAGGCTAGGAGCCGAAGATCGATCTGAGACCTCCCTCTCGGGTCCGACTGGTGAACTGTGAATCCTGGACCCCGTGGATGGCACTGACTGGGTTGGAGTGGAAATCGGAGCCAAGATGCCAGAAGGGGCTACTGGGACCGACCTCACGCCATCCCTCGGAACTGACAGATCTGGCTCCAAAGAAAGGCTTGGAGGAGGAACTGCCAAAGATGAAGGGATAATGGGCTGTGGAGCTGACTGGGCCAGAGCCGAAAGCAATTTAGCCAGCACCGATGACTGGAGCAGTTTCTTCACCACTCTATCGACATTGTCATTGGAAAGGGTCCTAGAGGATATGGTCGGGGATCTGGATCTCCCTGCAGAGAGAGACCTGAGAGTCAGAGAAACCTGTCGAAAAATTGGAGACCGGCTCCGAACTGGAAAATCTGTCACCGGCTCCAAGAGACTGGGAGCCGATGTCAACATAATAGATGCACTATGTTCTGTCGGCCCTGAAGCCAGTGGAGACGAAGAAGCAACTATAGTTCTGCTAATTTTCTCTGGTGGCTCCAAGGAAACTGACGGAGCCGGAGAGCATTTCTTTGAGGATGTTTTTGTCTGTTTTCTTGTCCGGTTTGGAAGGAGAGGATCTGGAACTAGAAGACCTCTCCAAGTCTTCTTCAAAGGAAGGTTTCAGCAATCCTTTTAAAATAAGCTTGTTCTTCCTCTCTTGCAGTACACAGGGACTGAAAGTGTGGCAGAACAAGCAGGATTCTTGGAGATGAATAGTCCCCCAAGCAATACACACACACTGAGTGCCCATCAGTCAATGACATCTTACTATTACATTTCGCACATTTTTTAAAGCCTGAAGGCCTGTGTTCTTTAGAATCCTTGGACATGCTGACAGAAAAACCCACACACATACACATGAAAAAACAGTAGGGACACCTTCACCAAAAATAACCAACAATAGAATGTGGGAAACTAGAGCCTCTAACTAAAAATGGCCTAAAGACCACAGGGAGGACTAGGTCCTCTAAGTTAAACAGGCCTAGCCCAGGGAATAAGCAGGAAAAAAACACCAGAACAGGCACACAACAAAACCAGCTAATGGGTATATTACAAAAATACAGAGGAGGACTAGTTCCTCTAAATGAAATGGGCTTAGCCCGTAGACACCAAAAAAGGAATGGGATACCAAGAAAAAAATAAAGCCAACAACAGGCCACACAATCAGCAGAAGCAATACACACACCAGCTATGAAAACAGCTTTTAGAGTTACAATACTGAGAAATAAATCGAAAATTTATACTTGGCCAAAGCCAAGAGTGAGACCACGTCCGAGCATACGAGCGGCAAACAAGGTCTGGGGATAGGCACGTTGTAGCATGGGATACCTCTTAGCCATGAGACAATTGAAGACCTCGAGCTAGAGTATGGCCAAGTCAGAGCAGAGGTTCAGCTCCGAACCCAAGAGTAAGAATGTAGGTTTGATTGGACTAGATATCATCAGATACATTATTAGCTACCTGACCTAATTTGCAGGAATCTTCTGTGGGGTTAAAAAAAGTACAGTTGTGTACACTTACCATAAATGTAGATGTCTGAGTGTATTCACTGTTGCAGTCATCACATCTGAGTTATCTGCTTGCAGTAGCCCTCAGTCAGCCTAATTATCAAAGTCTTGGGACTGGCGTTGGTTGCTGTCATCTTCCATGACGTCAGGTACTCAGGGGTATAAAAGCATGCAGCCAATGCCATTCCATCAGTTTTTCTTGCCCCAGATGTCAGGTGCCCCCCTAATGGGAAACAATTTTATATATATATATATATATATATATATATATATATATATACACACATACATACATACATACATAGACACACACACAAGGTTACACCTCCAACAAAAAAGCAAATACACCAAAAGTTTTAAGCATAGTAAACAAGAACAGAGGTATAGCCAAAAGAAGTCAGGGGCTGGAGGGAGGGTAACTAGGACTGCAACAGTGAATACACTCGAACATCTACATTTATGGTAAGTGTACACAACTGTACTATGTTCTTTGTGTTTCACTATTGCAGTCATCACATTTGGGTAGATTCCCAAAGCTAAGGATGGGAGGAGGAAATTAAATAGCATTAGGACCAGCTATAAGGCCTGCAAGACTGCAGTGGCAAAGCCGGCTTTGGATTTAGAGAAAATTGGCAAATGGTAATGCTTGGTGAAGGCTTCTAGGATGTCCCTGGTAGGGACACCTCTGAGAAAGGCTGTAGAGGTAGATGCAGCCCTGGTTGAATGTGGTCTTATCCCCTATGGGGTAGGTTTTCCGTGGTGCTTATAGCAGAAATGAATGGAATGGCCTATCCATTTAGAAATGGTTTGCTTTGAAATGGCCTTCCCCTCTGCACCTGCAGCAAATGCCACCAGCAGCTGTTCAGATTTCCTGAGAGGTTTAATCCTGTCAAAGTAAAATCTTAAGTTGTCTGTGCACATCTAAAGAGTGCACTATACATTCCCCTTTGTTCTGTGGATTAGAAAAGAAGGTTGGCAAATGAATGGACTGATTAAGAGCCACACTGAATACTACCTTGGGCATGAAGAAGGGATTGGTCCTGAGGGACACCCTGTCCACATGAAAGATGATGAAAGGCTCCACAGCCATAAGGGCCTGTAATTCAGACACCTTTCTTGCTGAAGTGATGGCTAAAAGAAAAGCTGTTTTCCAAGAAAGGAATTTCAACTCTGCATTTGCAGCTGGCTCAAAAGAAGGTAGCATGAGTTTTTCCAATACAAAGTTAAGGTCCAAGGTTGGAGATGGGGCTCTCCTGGGTGGTCTTAAGTTTTTGACCCCCTCAGAGGAACTGCTTGAGCAGTGGATGGGAGAGAAGAGGGGTGGTTCTGTGTTGTAATGAGCTGAAATGGCTGAAGAATTAATTTTGATGGGAGGAAAAGGAAAGCCCCTTGTGAAGCATCTAAGTATTGAAGAATCGGAGGTAAATTGGGCACTGCTGTGCCCATCCCCCCCTGAGTTTGGTTCAAGGAACAGAATCTTTTCCATTTTTCAGCATAAGATTTTCTAGTACTAGGTCTCCTTGCCTCCAGAATGACATCCAACACTTGCTTACTGAGGGATGGTAACGGAGAGATCAGGTAGTCAGGCTGCCAGGTTCATGGTATGAAGCAGAGGATGCAGAATCTGGTCCTCCTGCTGGGACAGCAGGGTAGGGGTCTGATGCAGGTTCCATGGTGCCAGCAGTGACACTGCACAAGAAGGGGTACCAGTGTTGGCGTGGCCAGTCTGGTGCAATCAGTATCATCCTTGGTTTGTCCTGTTTGATCTTTAGTAGTACCTTGGAGAGGAGAAGCAGAGGAGGAAAGGCATAAACTGATAGGTTTTTCCAGGTGAAGGACAGGGCATCCACTTTCCAAGCTTGTTTGTGGGAGTCCTTGTGCAGAATTTGTCCAATTAGTAGCTCTATCAGGAGGCAAACAGGTCTATCTCTGGGCTCCCCCATTTGTTTATCAACATGTTGAATGTCTTTGGTTCCAGTTTCCACTCGTGTGGGTCCATGAGATTTCTGCTTAGTTTGTCTGCCAGTGTATTTAGCTTTCCTGGCAGGAAGTGAGCCTGTAGGTGCATTTGGTAGCTCAAGGCTGTGTTCAACAGAGCCGTGGCTAGTCTGCAGATAGGGTATAAGTGGGTTCCCCCATGCTTATGTACCACATAACAGTGGTGTTGTCCATCTTTACCACTGTCCTGGAAGAATGTGTTCCTTGAAAGCTGTCAGAGCATTCTGTACAGCTAACATTTCTTTTTGATTGATATGCAAGTGCATTTGACTTGGGTTCCATTTGCCCTGAATACACTTCCCTGCCAAGTGAGCCCCCCCATGCATAGCCTGATGCGTCTGTTAGGGTTTGGGTGGCAGGGGGGTAGAGTGAATGGCAGTCCCTTGTTTTGGTGGTAGGCCTCTGACCACCAAAGGAACTCTGTAGGCAAGGTATGATGGGAATCATTGCTTCTAGATCCTGAGAATGCTGACGCCATAGGCTTTTTAGATACCATTGTAGTTCTCATATGCAGTCTTGCATATGGAATTAGGAGAATGCAGGAGGCCATGAACCCCAAGGCTTGCAGTATTTGTCTTGCAGATAAGCAGGGTCTTTGTGGCCATTAGTTTGAAGTAGGCTGTCAAATAAACTTGTTTCTCTGACGTGAGGAAAGCCATCTGGGAAGTTGTGTTCAAGCATGCTCCCAGGAATACAATTTGTTAGAGTACAAGATGTGATTTTTTTTTTCATTTATGATGTACACCAGAGAGGTTAGCAATTTCTGTACAAACGTCAGATGATTCAACAGTATGTCCGAGCTTTCTGCCTGAATTAGACAATCATCCATGTATGGGCATATTTGAATATTTCTTTGCCTGCAAAATGCAATGACTGGAGCTAGGCACTGTGAATACCCTGGGTGCAGTAGATAAGCCAAAGGGCAGTGGAGAGAACTGATCATGCATGAAGCTTGCTTTGAAGCGTAGGTATCTTCTACAAGATTCCCTGATTGGGATGTGCAGGTAGGCTTCCTTTAAATCCAGTGTTGCCAACCAGGCATCCTTGCCTAGCATAGGAAGCAACTGAAGAGTTAGCATCTTGAGTTTTGGGATCACCAAAAATGTGTTTAGGATAGAGAGGTCCAGGATAGGATGCCAGGGATTGTCTTTTCTGGGCATCAGGAAAAATCTTGAGTAGAAACCTTGTCCCCTTTCCTGTTCTGGGACAGTTTGAATAGCTCTGATACTTGACAGAGAACTTGCTTTTGAGCCTCTGCCCACTGATTTGGGGGTAGATCTGGCCAACTGTTTGGGGTTGGTAAAGTGTGGAAGTGGAATCTGTATCCTTGGGAAACTATACTTAAAACCCATTTGTCTTGGGTAATGAGTTCACAATTTTTTGCCTGCAGAGCAATCTTTCCCCCTAAAGGAGCAGTCAGTTGAGAAGGGCTTGGAAGTTTTAAAGTTATGCCATTGAGACAGTTTTACCATAGGGTACTACTCCCTGCTTTGGAAGTGGGAGCCCCCCATTGCTTAGTCCTGTGCATCCTTGGGACTGAAGCCTAAGTGTTCTGCTGGTTCTGAGTTTGGACTGAGGAGGCCTGGAAGAGGCAGGAAAGGACCAGTTCTTAGAGGGCCAATGCCTACTAAATCTGGGAGGCTGTACTTGCACGAAATCTTTAACAGTTTGCATAGATTTAGCTTTTTCCTCCATCTTTTTAAGTACTTCTGCTTTGTTGCCAAACAGGCGGTCCAGGTTTAAAGGAGCATCCAGCAATTTAGCTTTAACATGATCTGGCAAAGATTGCTCCTTACGCCAAGCATGCCTTAAGTACAGACCCAGTGACAGCAGCCCTGCAAAATGCCTCTAGTGAATCAAAACCACATTGCAAAGTACGTTTTCCAACCTGTTTAGCAGAATGCATTAAATCCTGTAAATCTTTACTTTCAGCACAGTCAGGAATCAACATCATTTTCTGTTTAAGCAATCCAATAATATGCTGCTGATACTTTAACATATGAAACTGGCAGTTTACGGCCCTAATGGCCAAGGTTGCAGAAGTGTATACCTTCTTCCGTCATCTATCCAGAGCCCTGGAATCTCTATCAGAGGGGGTAGGATTTTTGGCAGTAGTAGCCTTAATGCCCTTGGGTCCCTGTGAAATGGTCTCAGGATCCGCAGTAGGATTTTTAAAGGAGAACTTGAGAGAGTCAGGAACCCTGTAATAGCTATCTGGTTTTATGGGAGCAGGAGGTAAGGAGTTGGGTGCCAAGCTAGATTCCGAAAAGGCATCAACAACAATGTCCAGTACCAGGAGGATAGCTAAAGGCCTGTGTTGGGGCAGGAGTAAGAAATCCCTAAGCTTCTTTAGAATCAGAGTAATCCTGGCTTTCCCAGTGAAAAAGCTCCCAAGAGTATGCAAGGTTTCACCAAAAGAGAAATCCTCTGGAGGGGAAGCAGAGGGAATAGAGTCCTCTGCATCAGAATCCTCATAGGTAGATAAGGGTAAATCCTGGTCATCAGAGGAAACAAATTTCAGAATCCTGATCAGAATCATAAGCAAATTCAGTCCTAGGTCTCTTAGAGGGGGAACGTTGGCTTCCCTTGATTAAAGTAATAAGATCTTCAGCCATTCTTATCATTTGTTTTTTAGGCATAGAAGCCTGACCATGCAGTCTGGGGGTCTGTTTTCTAGGCATGGATCGAGTTTTAGGCCTTGAAGAAGATGGAGTCAGTTTAATATGCAAATCAGTAGGCCTGAATACACCCTCAGAAGCCAGTGCCAGCACAGTGGCTCCAGACCCATCCAAGGTAGAGACATCCACAGGTTCCACAGTTGAAACATTTCGTGGCATACTAGACTCCAAATGGGTCTCAGTAGAGGCCTGCAAATCTGAAGTAGCAGGTATCAGGGGCTGCAAAAGCACCTCACTGAGTACCGGCAAACTGGCAACTAGCTTAGAAGCGTCGGCAGCTTTGGACCTATGCAGACTGTCTGTTTTATCTTTGCGTTTTTTAGGAATACCGGTAGTCGGATAGCTTACCAAAGCCATATCTGGGTAATTGAACGGAGTACAAAAATATTTAGAAACATAAATATACAGCCGAATAGTTTGTTTAAATAAGGCACAAAACTGACTGCGAGGTACGTCATGGTCAATGCCTAGGCACGAATGCACTACGAATGAAAATCTTTGAAGTATTTGCTTTCCACAAGAAATACAATTATTGACTTTTACTGACATCGGTTTAGAGCAAGAAAAAGTTTGCCCAATGAGGGTACTTAGCTTAGTTGAAGACTTCAGTTCTGAAACTCAAACAAAAATTTCAGGAGTCGACCGACACTTACGAACTGCTTCTGCTTCGGGCACCGCACAGCAAGAAAGACTGATGTAATGGCGTCGACTGCATGCTTTATACCCCTGACAACATGACGTCATAGAAGATGAGACAGCAACCAACGCAGGACCCAAGACTTTGATAATAAGGCCAACTGGGGATTACTGCAAGCAGATAACCCAAATGTGATGACTGCAACAGTGAAACACGAAGAACATCTACTATGTGAACACAGGATCTTGCATATCAAAAGTTTTTGAAGAATCATCTAGTCAAAGAAATAGAAAAAGGATTTGTAGAAATAATATCCTGGGCAATTTTATGTTTTTTCTTTCTTCCACACCAGGACAATTAAGTAAAAAAAATCCTGCTCCCTTCTCTATTGCAGATTACAGGTTCAGATGTCCAGAAAGTTTTGAAAAACTGATGTGGTCAAAGGAATCAGTTGTTTTGGTGTAGACTGGATTAAGCCTGGTTGTTGCGTCTTTCGGCTTTTCCTAGTTAGGGGTCACTATAGCGGAACTCCGGTCCGTTAATGATTGGCAGTTGATTTTTATGTGCCAAGTTACCAGCCCTGACGCACAACCTTCAACAAAGGTATGCCCATTCACGCATGTCTCCACGCAGAAGACGCTCTAGCTGAGAATCGAACCGGACAGCGTCTTACTGTGAGGCGATAACACTACCGTAAGCACCACCTCCGCGGGTTGGATTAAGCCTGGTAAAATTTTTATATTTTGTGCTGTAGCTCTCCGATGTACTGGCATTAATTGCTACAGAAAATGTGCCTATTTTCCTGGCATCAATGCATGTGGATTGGCAAGAGGTGATTGAGCCATGCTTTGCAACTAGGTGGGGAAAGGTCTATCATGTGTAAGAGTGGCTGTTGCAGTCTTCTCCTCCATGCTCCCCATTTTCTTTGAAACTAACTTGTTCTAAGCCTAATGGTGGCTGGTCTGCTCCTTGTAAAATGAACAGTTCTGAAGGGGTAAATGTATACTGCTGTTTGGAATATGAGGAAGGAACATCTGTTCTATGTTCTGCAAATTACCTTTCCTTCAAACTCATGTACAGCTTTCCAAGATGGCACCAAAAAAGGAAAGCTTCTCCAGAGATGCATTTAATATCTTTGCTTTAACATCCTGTAGAGAAAGGTACATTTTTAGCCATCTGATCCTTATGACAGAATCAAAGTAAATATTTAGAAAACAGGCATTTACTAAATTGTATCCACACTTGAACATATGCTAACAGTACCATGTCAGATGTTTTGGTCAGTTTAGGTAAGCTTTTTTTCTAGGGGGAAAAATCTGAAATTTAATCAGATCACTGATCTACTTCAAAATAACAGAATGGGGCTATGCAAGGATACCTGCTAAGTTGCAGCTCTGAATCCCAGTGTAGCAGGCTAATGTTTTTTTTTCTCAAAGCTATCTAGCACCCTGCTTTTCCCACCTGAAAGGAATGCCCTCATTGCAGGGAGGGTTCTTGAATCTAATATGATACTCAAGGTTTAAGGTAGCTCTCTGTTTAGGGGACCAATGCTTAAACTGTGCATCCCCGACATCCAGGAAATAAAATGCCTGTTTCCTTGTACTTAAAGTTGGTTTTCATTTACAAATTTGCCCATGCTCTTATTATAACCAAAGGAAAGAAGCTTCAAAGGGTGACTACACACAATGGTCTCTGGAGCCACAAAATAGCAAATTCAAGCCATGACCCAGGCATCAGGGCCTGACATGTGGGGAAAGATGCATTTCTTCAACTCTACAGTTTTTATCAGTTTGATTTTTTTTTCTGCTTTAAAAAAAAATCATTCCAAAGCCTTCCACTCTCACTCAATTTCTTTAAAGAAACAATACAGAAAGGATAGACAAACCATAACTCCAAAAATTTGAAAGGAAGTGGTGTCACCTAAACAAATATATGCAGAAGTACCATACCTGTAAACCAAGTCCTCAGGAGGCTCAATTATCATCTTCTAAACAAGTCACTAAATGAGAGCTCTTAGTTGAAGGCTTTTTTTGTATTCAACAAATGAAAACTCTCAAACATGCTTTACTACATGTTGCACACTAAACATAGCTTTTAATGTTAAGTCTTCCCCCAAACAAAAACATTAATGGACAAAAGTGTGTTTTAAGAGGTCTCACAGCATCTAATGGCAATCATCTCAAAGGAATCTGTGCATTGCCCACCCATGGACGGTGACCTTTCAGCATTGGGCCAATCAAATCTGCCACATGGCATTACAAATTCCTAAAGAAAACATGAAACTACAAAGAAAAAGTACAGTTTTGTACCTACCATAAATGTAGATGTCCGATAGATATGCAACTGCAGTCATAACATATGGGTTGTCCTGCCTCAGGCAGCCCTCGGTCAGCCGAATTCCAAAGTCTGGGTCCGGCGTCGGCTGGTGTCGCCTCCTCTCCGACGTCACAATGGCTAGAGTATAAAGGCATCGGCCGACGCCATCTTCTTCAGTGTTTCTCGCCCCAGATGCCAGGTGCCCTCCTAGGAAGGCTAAATTTGGTGAATGGATAAACAATTCCAGACATGCACAACAGTAATAAACAGATACACCATAGGAGATACCCCCAGCTAATGGGAGTAGGGGTAGGGACCCATAAAGAAAGCTGCAGAGGGGTAGGAGGGTGGGAAAATCCGACTGCAGTTGCATATCTATCGGACATCTACATTTATGGTAGGTACAAAACTGTACTATGTCCTTCAAGAATGCAACTGCAGTCATAACATATGGGTTGAATACCATAGCCAAGCTGGGGGTGGATGGAGCTAAGAGAGGGATGGTGTAGCTAAAATGCCCTGCAGGACTGCCGAAGCAAAGCCTGCTCGGGATCTGGAGTATAAGGGCAGGTTGTAGTGCTTGGTAAATGTATGCACGGAGCTCCATGTAGCAGCCTCTAAAATGTCCTTTGTTGCCACTCCTCTTAAAGCTGTGGATGTGGCTATAGCTCTGGTGGAATGTGGCCTAATATTGGCTGGCACACCTTTTCCATGGAAAGAGTAGCAGAATCTGATGCAGTGTCCAATCCATTTTGAGATTGTTTGTTTGGAGATTGCTTTTCCTTGTACCCCAGCAGCATAGGCTACAAACAGTTGGTCAGACTTTCTGGTGGCCTTAGTTCTGTCCAAGTAGTAGCGTAGTTGCCTGTGTATGTCCAAAGTATGCAGTAGTTTTTCCCCCCTATTTTGAGGATTGGGGAAGAAAGTAGGCAGGTGAATAGATTGATTTAGAGACACACTGGAAATAACTTTTGGCATGAATGTAGGATTGGTTCTTAGAGAAACTCTGTCCTGATGGAAAATGAGGAAGGGAGGCACTGCCATGAGTGCCTGTATCTCCGAAACTCTTCTTGCAGATGTGACTGCCAATAGAAAGACCGTCTTCCATGATAGAAATTGCATTTCTGAAGTTGCTGCTGGCTCAAAAGGAGGAAGAGTTAATTTTTCCAAAACGAAATTGAGGTCCCATACAGGTACTGGCTGTTTTCTGGGAGGTTTGATATTCTTTATCCCTCTTAGGAACTGTCTTAGCAAAGGATGTGAAAACAGTGGTGGATCACAATTGTATTTTGCTGAGATTGCTGAGGCGTGAATCTTTATAGAAGAGTATGAGAGCCCAGTATGAAACATTTCTGCCAAGTATTCTAATATCTGAGGTATACTCAGTAATGATGTGTCCTGACCCCTGTTGGCACTCCAGATGCTGAATCTCTTCCACTTGGCTGAATAGGTTTTTCTGGTGGAAGGTCTGCGTGCTTCCAGTAAGATCTCTTGAACTGTTTTGGAAAGAGAGTTAGCTAGGGGAGTCATGGTAACCTCCAGGCTGTCAGATGCAATGTTTTCAGGTTTTGATGGACAGTCCTGTAATTGTGTTGTGTTAGAAGCAGGGGCCATAAGGTCAGAGGCCACGGTCTGGTCCGAGTTATGCTCAACAGCAGTAGGTACCAGCATTGCCTTGGCCAGTCTGGAGCTATCAAAATGCCTGTTGGTTGCTCTGCTTTGATCTTCAGTATCACCTTGGTCAGCAAAGGTAGAGGAGGGAATGCATACATTTTCAGGGAATTCCAGTTGAAGGAGAGAGCATCCGTTTTCCAGGCTAGAGGATGGTGGGTCCTTGTGCAAAACTTTTCCAGGTGATGATTTAAGTGGGAAGCAAAGAGATCTACGTCCGGTCTTCCCCATGGCTTTGTTAGTTGTGAGAAAATGTGAGGATGCAGCATCCATTCGTGTGGATCCAAAAAATTTCTGCTCAGGTTGTCCGCCAGTACATTGTCCTTGCCTGGCACAAACTGGGATTGCAAATGTATCTTCAGACTCGGGGATTTTTCCCAGAGAAGCACTGTTAGTCTGCAGAGGGGATAAGAATGAGTGCCTCCCTGCTTGTTTATATACCACATGACCATGGTGTTGTCTGTCCTTATTAGCAAATGTCCTTGTTGTAGTGTTTTTTCGAAAGTCTCGATTGCATGTATCACTGCCAACATTTCTTTTTGGTTTATGTGCAGATGTCTTTCCTTTGGTGTCAACAGACCTTGAATGCATCTGCCCTCCATGTGCGCCCCCCATCCATGATCTGAGGCATCTGTTGTAATCATTTGACCTGCCTGAGGTATGTTGAAAGACATACCTTTGTTTAACTGACTTGCTTGAGCCCACCACAAAAATTCCTTTTGAAGACATGGAATAAGTGGGATTATGTCCTCTAGGCTTTGGCTGTGTTGGGACCATAAGCTTTTTAAATACCATTGCAGCTTTCTCATATGAAGTCTTACCAAAGGTATCAGAAGAATGCAAGATGCCATGAACCCCAGGGCCTGCAGGATTTTCCTTGCAGTCAACTGGGAGAGTTTTGCTAGGCCTTTGAAGTACTCTGGTAACTGTTGTTGTTTTTCCTCTGTGAGGTAGGCCATTTGAGTTTCTGTGTCCAGTTTGGCTCCTAGGAAAATAATCTGTTGGGATGGCAGTAGTCTTGACTTCTGAATGTTGACTGTGTATCCCAAGGCCTGCAGAAGTTGAATGACATAGTCCAAGTTTGCTTTTAAGATTTGTTTGTTGTCTGCTTGTATGAGGCAGTCGTCCAGGTAGGGGTATATTTGAATCCCCTGGAGTCTGCAGTGTGCCACTACTGATTACAGGCATTTCGTGAACACTCTGGGCACAGTAGATAAGCCAAACAGCAATGCTGAGAATTGATAATGCTCTGTTCCTGCAAGAAATCCGAGGTATCTTCTGCAGCTTTGTCTGATTGGGACATGCAGGTATGCCTCCTTGAGGTCCAGAGTGACCAGCCAAGACCCCTTGCCCAGCATGGGAAGGAGTTGCTGCAGCGTCAGCATTTTGAACTTTGGCACAATAAGAAAAGTATTTAGAGTTAACAAGTCCAGTATAGTCTCCATTTGTTTTCTTTTCTTGGAACAAGGAACAGTCTTGAATAAAATCCCTGGCCTTGTTCCTGAGGAGGAACCCTTTCTATTGCTTTTATACTTAACAGCTTTGAAATTTGAGTGAGTGCCTCTGCCCTTTGATGATGTGGCAGGTTTGTCATGCCTTGTCTTATTGGTAAAGTATGGAAGTGGAATCTGTAACCCTTGTCTATTAAATCCAGAATCCATTTGTCCTTGGTTAAGATATGCCAGTTTTTTGAGAATAAGGATAATTTTCCGCCTAAAGGTGCTTCTCTTTGAGCCTTTGTAGGCGGTATGAAAGTCAAGTCATTGAGATTGTCCTTGTGGTGCAGCTGGGCTGCCTGCGCCACTTCTTTGATTTGTAGGTTGCCATTGGCGGCCCCTGTAGGATCCTCGGTATTGCCCTCTACCTTGGGCACGCCTGCTTTTTCCCCTTTGAAACTTGTCAGAGCCTGGGAAGGACCAATTCTTTGAAGGCCAGTTTCTGCTGAATCTGGGTGGCTGAACCTGAAGGAAATCCTTGACTGTCTGTACTGACTTAGCTTTTTCCTCAATGGATTTCAACACATCTTGTGCATTAGCACCAAAAAGCTTCCGTTTTTCCAGAGGTGCATCAAGTAACTTTACTTTAACATGGTCAGGCAAAGACTGATCTTTTAACCAAGCATGTCTACGTATCACAGCCCCAGTCATAGCTGCCCTACATAAAGCTTCCAATGCATCATAACCACACTGAAGAAAATGGTTGTTAACCTGCTGAGTGTTATGTATATGTTCCTGCAATGCCTTTCTATCAATAGGCTCAGGAGAGGCTAATTTTTTCTGTAAATCATCCAGTAAAAAATCCTGGTACTTAAACATGTGAAAAAGGCAGTTAAGTGACCTCATGGCTAGTGTGGTTGAGGTATAAACTTTTTTACCCCATCTCTCCTGGGACCTAGCTTCCCTGTCCGCTGGCAGTGGATTTTTGGCAGTGGAAGTAGCCACTCCCTTTGGGCCCTGTGAAATGGTTTCTATATCCACAGAGTGGGCCTTAAAGAGATGCTTGTGAGTGTCAGGGACCCTATAACATCTGTCTGGCTTGACAGGAGCAGGGGGGAGAGAATCAGGGTTAGCACTGGAATCAGAGAAAACATCATCCAAAACATCCATAACTGGAGGAATAGCTAAAGGTCTGTGCTGGGGAAGTTTGAGGAAGGTACGCAGCCGTTTCCTGGAATCAGAGAATTCCTGACCCTGCCATTTAAAATGTTCCCTCAGAGTGCAGGACTTCACCAAACGAGAAATCCTCTGGAGGGGAGGCAGAGGGAATTGATTCCTCAGCATCAGAGTCCTCGTAGGCCTGGAAAGATTCTTCTTGGGTATCAGAATGCTCAGAATCCCCAGGGGCTTCATCTGAAGAGAGGTTGTCAGCCTGCTCAGTTCTGGGCCTTTTCTCTGCAGGTGGCTGAGAACCTCTGTCAGGATGAGGTTGAGACCCCCTGATAAGAGAAATAAGATCTGCAGCAAGAGACATGATATGTTTATCAGAAGAAGGGGCCTGAGCAGTAGGTTTAGGATGGGCCTTGGTCTGACTGGCGGCCTTAGCACGTGCAAAGGCCTTGATGGACATGGATACAGGAGGCCTAGCAGCCCCACGTGCAGGAATAACCTTGTCTACAGAAATGGTATCGGGTAGATCCAAAACTTCGGTTTCCGGAGGAAAATCAACAACCGGCACCGGAGAGATCTCAGAGACTGAAGGTCATGTTAACGCTGTGTCGTTGGCCTGGAGTGGTTGAATTACCACTTCCGAAGGGACCGAAGCATTAGTGGAGGGTTTAGGAGTAGCATCGGTGGTGGACGCGGGCCGAGGATGTCGGTCCCGGTCCTTACGTTTTTTGGTAGATTGAGTTGTCAGTTGATCCGACGGCATGATATACGCGAAAGATTCACCGAAAAAGTCTTCAGCAAATTCTGCCCGGCGCCTGAGAGTGCGCTTATTAAAGCAAGCACAGGCAGCACAGGCCGAGACGTCGTGGTCTGGGCCCAGGCAAGGAAGGCAGTAAGAATGGAAGTCCTTATGAGGTATTTGTTTACCACAAGACAAACAATTATTAACTTTCTCAATTTGTTCTGACATCGGCTGAGGCAAGAAAAAATGTTCCCCAATGGGGTACTTAGCTTTTAGATGACTTCGGTACTAAAAACACAGGAGCTGACCGACCGGCACTTGTGAACTGCTTCTGCTTCGGGCACCGCACGGCAAGAAAGACTGAAGAAGATGGCGTTGGCCGATGCCTTTATACTCCAGCCGTTGTGACGTCGGAGAGGAGGCGACACCAGCCGACACCGGACCCAGACTTTGGAATTCAGCCGACCGAGGGCTGCCTGAGGCAGGACAACCCATATGTTATGACTGCAGTTGCATTCTTGAAGGACATCTTAAAATTTTAATCAAGGCTACTGAGAAAGAATGCCTGAAGTTACATGACAACACTACAAAGCTAAGACACAGACAGACCCCTTGAAGCAGCAACAAAGAATACAGGAAAGCACTCAAAATTGTTCTCTCCTAGAGTCAGGCTACCCTCAACAGCCACAGCTTGAGACTGCTACCTTGAAAATCTGGGTGAAGGCCAACTGCTACAGAACTCGTCTGAGGTCCAATGTCACCCTACTCCACATTATTCCAAATAAATCCTGAAAATGATCCTTAGGATGAACATAAATACTTACATTAAAAGTAAATATTCAATAATGTGGTTGCTTGCATTATTGCCTTTCCACAATTTTTTTTTTTTTTTTTTTTACTTATTTCTAATCGGTCCCTGCATAAAATGTGCAGTTCTGTTTATATACTTTACTTACAGGAATGACTTTCAATACTTATGCCAAATCATGAGTCAAGGACTGGAAATAAGTTTCAGATCATTCTCATTCTCTTAATTTTCTATTTCGCCCTATCCTTCAATTGCTCGAGCAGTAGGCAATATTTTGCAAGTTATTTCATCTCAGAAGAGCATAGTGAGGGCAGCCATACAACCGCAATTTGCTTTTTTGCCAAACTATTTTCTGCACAAAATATGGAATCACACTGTTTACCCTTCAGTCTCTCCTCTCCAGTGACTAAAAATGGCAATATCCTAAAATTAGTCTCTCAAATGTTTATGGGCACCAGAGCTATGGATGTGCTCAGTGACAGTTTTTGTTTGTTGCAAACTGTTACAGGTATTCACCCCCATTTAAACAAAAAACAATGGCCAACTAAGTACTTCTGCAAAGGTTTCAAATGTGTTAGCTGCTGATGCCCTTCACCACACACAACCACAGGTATGTTTGCTTTTCCCCCAGTCATTCTTGCCTGTGCAGTCCACCTACTGATGGGGGCCTTTCAGCAAATGGGCCAAATTATGTGCTAGATGGTGTTATGAATTCCTACGGAAAACATGAAACTGCAAAGAAAGCTAATGCTTACAGCCTGCTAAAAAATCATGTGTAAATAAGAAACAGGAAAAATGTGGTACTCTGACTCAGATTAAAGTGAAGGGAGAGCAATCTATGATAAAGATTTGCAAACCACTGTCCTGTGAGCATGCCGTTTCAGAAAGCACACATCTAGGGTATCATATTACAAAAAGATTAATAGCAGTAAACATGACTTGGGTAAGTTTTTCTGGTGGCTGCATTTCTCAGCAACCATGCAGCAAAGTTTGCAGCTCTTAAAAGGTGGGAATAAAAAAAAAGTACAGTTTTGTACCTACCATAAATGTAGATGTTCGAAGATCCACATTGCTGCAGTCCTTACTTATGGGTAGTCCGCTGTCCTCGGTCGGCCCGAATACCAAAGTATTAGGCTGACGTCGGTCATGGGCGCACCGCCCTGACATCAGAGCGTCAGGGTATAAAAGCGCATGACCGACGTCATATCCTCAGTCTTTTCTTGCCCCAGATGTCAGAAGGCCCTAAAAGAAAGGCCACAGCCAAAAAACAGAGTACCTTCCCAAAAGATATGCCCAACTACAGCCATCACCCAAACCATATAACCAAGCTAAGCTACAGAGGGGAAGGAGGGAGGGAAAATTGGACTGCAGCAATGTGGATCTTCGAACATCTACATTTATGGTAGGTACAAAAAGTACAGTTTTGTACCTACCATAAATGTAGATGTTCGAGGATCCACATTGCTGCAGTCCTAACTATTGGGTAGTCCGCTGTCCAGTCGGCCCGAATACCAAAGTATATGGCTGACGTCGGTCAGGGCGCATTAGACTGACATCAGTACGTCAGGGTAGTAATGCGCATGACCGACGTCATATCCTCAGTCTTTTCTTGCCCCAGATGTCAGAAGACCCTGAAAAGATAAGGCCAAAACCCAAAAACACCAAACATACCTGCACCAAAAATATGTACAATATATACAAAATAAGCAGAAGACAACCTCACCCACACAACCACCCCTAAACACAGAGGGGAAGGAGGGAGGGTAAATTGGACTGCAGCAATGTGGATCCTCGAACATCTACATTTATGGTAGGTACAAAACTGTACTATGTTCTTCATTCCACATTGCTGCAGTCCTAACTATTGGGTAGAATCCCAAAGCAGAGGTAAGGGAGGCTGGCAAATCATAAGGAAGCAGGAACTGACAACATGCCTTGCAAAATAGCTGTGGCAAAACCAGCCCTAGACTTAGAGTAGAGAGGAAGGTGATAATGCTTAGAGAAAGTATGCACTGAACTCCAAGTAGCTGCCTCCAAAATATCCTTAGTTGCCACCCCCCTTAGAAATGCTGTTGAAGTGGCAGTAGCCCTAGTGGAATGAGGCCTAATCCCAGCTGGAATCTCCTTGCCATGATGGGAATAACAAAATGCAATGCAACACCCAATCCACCTAGAAATAGTTTGTTTTGACACAGGCTTGCCCTGTGAACTCAAAGCAAAAGAAACAAACAACTGCTGAGACTGCCTAAAATCCTTAGTCCTGCTCAAATAATAATGCAATTGCCTGTGTACATCTAAAGTGTGCAAAATCTTTTCCCCTTTATTTTGGGGTTCTGCATAAAAAGTAGGCAAATGAATAGTTTGGTTTAAAGCCACACTAGAAACCACCTTAGGCATAAAGGAAGGATTAGTACGTAAAGATACCCTATCCTTATGAAAATCAAAAGGCTCCACTGCCATAAGGGCCTGCAACTCAGAAACCCTTCTTGCAGAAGTAATGGCCAACAAAAAGCAGTCTTCCATGACAAGTATTTCAATTCAGCAGTAGCCGAGGCTCAACAGGTTGTAGAGTAAGTTTCTCCAACACAAAATTGAGATCCCAAGCAGGAGTAGGAGCTCTACGTGGGGTCTTATATTCTTTGCCCTCTAAGAAATTGCTTGAACAAAGGATGCGAAACAATGGTGGGTCACAATCATAGTGAGCTGAAATTGCTGCAGCATGAATCTTAATGGAAGAGAAAGACAAACCTTTGTCCAATAACTCAGAAGATATTGAAGAGCCACACTCAAATTAGGCTCAGAAATCTCCAAATTGTTTGCTGCACTCCAAAATAAAAATCTCTTCCATTTTTCTGTACACTTTCCTTGTACTAGGTCTTCTGGCTTCCATAATCACATATAAAACTTGTTGAGGAAGTTGAGACCTGCTGTCTTTCAAAACAGAATATGCCAGGCTGTTAGATGAAGAGAGTGAAGCTTGACATTGAGTAGATGACCGTCCTCTGAGACAACAGGTGTGGAATCAAAGGTAAAGGCCATGGAGGCTTCCTTACCAGACTCCTCAGTAATGGGTACCAGTGCTGCCGAGGCCAATCTGGAGCTATTAAAATCATCCTTGGCTTGTCTTGTCTGACCTTTAGAAGCACCTTTGGAAGAAGAGGCAGAGGTGGAAACGCATACACATGAAGATTTTTCCAACTGAAAGAAAGAGCATCCACTTTCCAAGCTGTGTGATGAAACCTCTTTGTGCAAAACTTTGGCAGCTGGTGGTTTAGTGGAGAAGCGAACAGATCTATGTCTGGAGTTCCCCATGACACTGTCAATTTTGAAATACATGAAGATCCAGTTTCCACTGTGGGGATCCATGATTTGTCTGCTTAACACATCTGCTAAGGAGTTCTGTGCTCCCGCAGAAACCTTGCCTGAAGAGTTAGTTGCAAGCTGAGCGCAGTCTCCCATAAAATCATTGCTTGCCTGCACAATGGGTAAGAATGTGTTCCCCTTGTTTGTTGATGTACCACATGACAGTTGTGTTGTCTGTTAGAATCAACACCTGCCCTGGAAGAAGTAATTCCTTGAAAGCCATTAATGCAAACTGGACTGCTAACATCTCTTTCATGTTGATATGTAGATGCTGTAGTCTGGCAGGCCACTTGTCTTGTATCCACTTTCCATTTAGATGAGCTCCCAAGCAATGTCTGAGGCATCTGTCGTTAGAATCTGACTCGCCTCTGGCCGGGTCACAGAGAGTCCCTTGTTTAGGTGACATTCCTGAGCCCACCACAAAAATTCCTTTTGAATGCAAGGTATTATTTGAATGACAGTGTCCAAATCCTGGCAGTGCTGTGTCCATACATTTTGAGATACCATTGCAGCTTCCTCATATGCAGTTTGGCATTGGGAAGCACCAGAATACAAGATGCCATGAACCCTAAGGCTTGAAGGACTGTCCTTGCAGTCAGCCCGGACTGAAGAGATAGGTGATGGAAGTAACTGGAAAGATTCTTTTGTTTGTCCGGGGTTAAAAGGCCATCTGGGCTGCTGTATTCAGTCTCACACCCAGAAAGCACATGTCTTGAGAGGGTACTAGACTGGACTTTATTTCGTTCACAGAATACCCTAGGCATCTTAGCACTGCTATGACATATTCCAAATGCTGTAGAAGATCTTCCTTTTCTTGAGCCAGAATCAGGCAATCGTCCAAGTAAGGATAGATTTGAATTCCTTTTAGCCTGAAGTAAGCTATCACTGGAGCCAGAACCTTTGTGAATACTCTGGGCGCAGTAGATAAACCAAAGGGCAATGCAGAGAACTGATAATGAGAATTTCCAGCTCAAAAACGCAGATACTTCCTGCAAGTTAGTCTGATAGGCACATGAAGGTAAGCTTCCTTGAGATCTAAAGTTACCATCCAGTGATCTTTGCCCAGCAGAGGTAAAAGCTGTTGTAACGTCAACATTTTGAACTTGGGAATGTCCAGATAAGTGTTGAGGATAGATAAATCCAAAATTGGTCTCCACGTGTTCCCCTTCTTCGGTACTAGGAACAGGCGAGAATAAAATCCTAGGCCTCTTTCTGGTACAGGAACTGGCTGAATGGCCCCTATTTGGAGCAACAGAGAAATTTGCTTGTGAGCCTCTGTTCTTTGTAGAGGAGGAATGTCTGGCATGCCTTTGAAAGGAGGCAAGGTATGGAAATAAAACCTGTAACCGTGGTGAATGATATCCAGAACCCATCTGTCTTGGGTAATTAAATCCCAATTTTCTTTGAAAAGAGACAGCCTTCCTCCCAAAGGTGCTGCCAGGCGAGAATGAACTGGCAGCTGGAAAGGCAGGTCATTGGGTCTGCTTACGAAAGGACTGACCCCTGCCCTCACTAGAAGTCTGAGCAGGGGAACTCCCTGTCCTAGGCCTAAAGGAACCCTGAGCTCTGCCCCTACCACGTCTAGACCTACCTCTAGACTGGGAATCATAAGCAGGATAAGTCCATCCCTTAGAAGGCCAATTTCTACTAAACTTCGGAGGCTGCACCTGCAAAAAATCCTTAACAGTTTGCATAGACTTAGCCTTGTCCTCCATTTTCTTTAAGACTGCTTCCACAGGTGAACCAAACAACACATCAGACTGTAAAGGAGCATCCAAAATCCTCGTTTTAACATGCTCAGCTAAATTCTGATCTCTCAACCAGGCGTGCCTACGAAGAACAGAACCAGTGGCAGCCACCCTCGAGGAGGCCTGCACAGCATCAAAACCACACTGCAAGGAATGTTTACCCACCTGTTCAGACACATGAACTAAATCCTGCAACTCTTTACACTCAATACCTTCCGCCAGAGCATCCACCTTAGATTTCAGTTGTGAAAGGAGATAATTCTGATATTTTAACATGTGAAACTGACAATTCAATGCCCTCATGGCTAAAGTGGAAGAAGTATACACTTTCTTTCCCCATCTATCCAAAGCCCTTGCCTCTTTATCAGGAGGGACAGGATTTTTAACAACTGAGGCCTTCACACCTTTAGGCCCCTGAGAGACAGTTTCCGGGTCTGCCCTAGGACTCTTAAAAGATACTTATGAGCTTCAGGCACCCTATAATACCTATCCGGTTTAACTGGGGCAGGAGGCAAAGAATCAGGATTCAGGGAAGCCTCTGCAAAACATCTTCCACCACATTCAGAACAGGAGGTATAGCTAAAGGCCTATGCTGGGGTAAAAACAAGAATTCCCTAAGCCTCTTCCTGGAATCAGAGAAATCTTGACCTTCCCATTTAAAATGCTCCCTCATGGAATGCAGAGTCTCTGAAAATGAAAAATCCTCAGGAGGGGAAGCCGAAGGAGTAGAATCATCCACATCAGAATCAGAATAAGGAGGATACTCCTGCAAGTCTTCAGCCAAGACTCAGAAGCCTCCGAACATTGCTCAAAACTCTCAAACTCAGGTTCCACCCTAGGCCTCTTATCAGGAGGGGGCATAGAACCTCTTATCATAGTAATCAAATCCTCTGCCATTTTAAGCATATGTTTCTTAGGCAAAGACCCTGAAGCACTAGGAGAAACCCCCACTGAAGCTACACTTGGCCTGCCTCTCAAAGAAGTCTTGGAAACAGAAGGGGAGGCTCTAACCACCTTAGGAAGAGAGGGAAGAACAGCCACCTGAGAAGCCCCCTCAGCCTGGCCTACTTCCTGAGAGGATACATCCTGTAACAGTAAAGTCTCTCCCTGAGACTCCAAAGAAACACCTGGCAGAACCTCCGGCTCCACTGAGCCTTCCAAAGAACCGACGTCTGGGACTGTCGGTTCTTCCCCTCTAGGCTTTGCTGCTTTGTCCTTGCGCTTTTTGGCCGAAGCCGGCGTCGGAGCATCTGATGGCATTTTATAATTACAACGCTTCCCAAACACTAACCTGGCACAGTCTAACCTTCTCTTAATAGTGCGTTTGTTAAATCTAGCACAAGAGCGGCATCCAACAACGTCGTGCTCAGGCCCTAAACAAGGTATACACAAAGTATGATAATCCCTATGAGGTATCTGTTTCCCACAAGAAATACAGTTATTCACTTTTTCTGACATCCGGTTAAATACTGAGGCAAGAAAAAACCAAAATAATCCCCAACGGGGTACTTAGCCAACTTTGATTCGGTCTGAAACTCTGACTTCAGAAACTTTCAGAACGCCAACCTGCACTCGCAAAATTGCTTCTGCATCGGACCATGCGGCAAAAAAGACTGAGGATATGACGTCGGTCATGCGCATTACTACCCTGACGTACTGACGTCAGTCTAATGCCTGACCGACAGCCATATACTTTGGTATTCGGGCCGACTGGACAGCGGACTACCCAATAGTTAGGACTGCAGCAATGTGGAATGAAGAACATCTGTACTATGTTCTTCATCTCACATTGCTGCAGTCCTTACTTATGGGTAGAATCCCAAAGCAACGGGAAAGGGAGGTTGGCAAAATCATAAAGCATTAGGGGCTGCTAAAATGCCCTGTAAAATTGCAGTGGCAAATCCAGCCCTAGACTTAGAATAAAGAGGAAGGTGGTAATGTTTAGAAAAAGTATGTACTGAACTCCAAGTGGCTGCTTCCAAAATATCCTTTGTAGCTACCCCCCTTAGAAAGGCAGTGGAAGTTGCAGTAGCTCTAGTGGAATGAGGTCTGATTCCAGTCGGAATCTCCTTACCATGATGGGAATAACAAAAAGAAATACAAAACCCAATCCATTTAGAAATAGTTTGTTTTGAAACAGGTCTACCCTGTGAACCCAAAGCAAAAGAAACAAACAACTGCTGAGACTGTCTGGACTCCTTGGTTCTGCTCAAATAATAACGCAACTGCCTGTGAATATCCAAAGTATGCAAAATCTTCTCCCCTTTATTTTGAGGATTTGCATAAAAAGTAGGCAAATGAATAGTTTGGTTTAAGGCCACACTAGAAACCACTTTAGGCATAAAGGAAGGATTAGTACGCAAAGATACCCTATCCTTATGAAAAATCAAGAAAGGCTCCACTGCCATAAGGGCCTGTAATTCAGAAACCCTTCTTGCAGAAGTAATGGCCAACAAAAAAGCAATTTTCCATGACAAATACTTTAACTCGGCAGTAGCTGCAGGCTCAAAAGGTTGTAGAGTAAGCTTTTCCAACACAAAATTGAGATCCCAAGCAGGAGTAGGAGCTCTACGTGGGGTCTTATGTTCTTTGCCCTCTGAGAAACTGCTTAAACAAAGGATGAGAGAATAAAGGAGGGTCACAGTCATAATTAGCCGAAATGGCTGCAGCATGAACCTTTATGGAGGAGAAGGACAAACCTTTGTCTAATAACTCAGTAAGATATTGTAAGGAAGCACTCAAATTAGGCTTGGAAACATCAAAGTCCTTCCCTTTGCTCCAAATAAAAATCTCCTCCATTTATCAGCATAAACTTTCCTTGTACTAGGCCTCCTGGCCTCCAAAATAACCTTCAAAACTTGTTGTGGAAGCTGAGAACCTCCAGAATCTAAAACAGAATATGCCAGGCTGTTAGATGCAGAGACTGAATTCTGACATTGAGAAAGTGATTGCCCTCCTGAGACAAAAGGTGTGGAATCAAAGGCAGAGGCCATGGAGGCTCTCGGACCAAACTCCTCAGTAGTGGGTACCAATGTTGTCGAGGCCAATCCGGTGCTATCAGGATCATGGATGGCTTGTCTTGTCTGGCCTTCAAGAGAACCTTGGGCAGAAGAGGTAGAGGTGGAAAGGCATATACATGAAGATTGTTCCAACTGAATGACAGAGCGTCCACCTTCCAAGCTGTGGGATGAAACCTTTTTGTGCAAAACTTTGGCAACTAGTAATTTAGTGGAGAAGCGAACAGATCTATGTCTGGAGTTCCCCATGACACTGTCAACTTTTGAAATACCTGAGGATCCAATTTCCACTCGTGAGGATCTACTATTTGTCTGCTCAATACATCTGCTAAGGAGTTCTGTGCTCCTGGTAGAAATCTTGCCTGAAGATTGAGGTTGTAACTGAGAGCTGTCTCCCACAAAATCATCGCTTGCCTGCAAAGAGGGTACGAATGAGTTCCCCCTTGCTTGTTGATGTACCACATGACAGTTGTGTTGTCTGTTAGAATCAACACCTGCCCTGGGTGAAGTGAATCCTTGAAAGGCATCAATGCAAATTGTACTGCTAACATCTCCTTCAAGTTGATATGCAAATGTTGAAGTCTGGCAGGCCATGTGTCTTGCACCCATTTTCCATTGAGGTGTGCTCCCCAAGCCTTGTCCGAGGCATCCGTCGTTAGAATCTGACTCGCCTCTGGTCGGGTCACAGAGAGTCCCTTGTTTAGGTGACATTCCTGAGCCCACCACAAAAATTCCTTCTGAATGCAAGGTATTATCTGAATGACAGTGTCTAGATCCTGGCAGTGTTGTGTCCATAGATTTTTGAGATACCATTGAAGCTTCCTCATATGCAATTTGGCATTGGGAAGCACCAGAATACAAGATGCCATGAACCCCAAGGCTTGAAGGACTGTCCTTGCAGTCAGCCTGGACTGTAGAGACATTTGATGGAAATAAAGTGAAAGACTTTTCTGTTTGTCCGGGGTCAAAAAGGCCATCTGGGAAGCTGTATTCAGTCTCACACCCAGAAAGCACATGTCCTGAGAGGGTACTAGACTGGACTTTGTTTCATTCCCAGAATACCCTAAGCATCTTAACACTACCATCACATACTGTAGATGCTGAAGAAGCTCGTCCTTGTCTTGTGCAATAATCAGGCAATCGTCCAAATAAGGATAAATTTGTATTCCTTCCATCCTGAAAAAGGCTATCACTGGAGCCAGAACCTTTGTGAACACTCTGGGTGCAGTAGATAAGCCAAAGGGCAATGCAGAGAACTGATAATATAAATTTCCAGCTCGAAAACGCAGGTACTTCCTGCAACTGGGCCTGATAGGAACATGAAGATAAGCCTCTTTTAGATCCAGTTACCATCCAGTGATCTTTTCCCAGCAGAGGCAAAAGCTGTTGTAATGTCAACATTTTGAACTTTGGAATGTCCAAATAAGTGTTGAGGAGAGATAAATCCAAAATCGGTCTCCACGTGTTCCCTTTCTTTGGTACTAGAAACAGGCGGGAATAAAACCCTAGACCCACTTCTGAAGGAGGTACTGGCTGTATAGCTCCCATGTGAAGAAGTAATGAAATCTGTTTGTGAGCCTCCATCCTTTGCCGAGGAGGAATGTCTGGCATACCTTTGAAAGGAGGCAATGTATGGAAATAAAACTTGTAACCTTTGTTTATAATGTCCATCACCCATTTGTCTTGGGTGATTAAAAAACAATTTTTCTTGAAGAGAGCTAGCTTTCCTCCCAAAGGAGCTGCCAGGCAAGAAGAATCTGGCAGCTGAAAATGCAGGTCATTGGGCCTGTTTACGAAAGGACTGGCCTCTACCCTCACCAGCAGATGGAGCAGGCGAACTCCATGTTCTAGGCCTAAAGGTACTCTGAGCTCTGCCCCTACCACGCCTAGATCTACCCCTAAACTGGGAATCAGAAGAAGGGTACGTCCACCCCTTAGCAGGCCAATTTCTACTAAACTTAGGAGGTTGAACCTGCAAAAAATCTTTAACAGTCTGCATAGACTTAGCCTTGTCCTCCATTTTCTTCAAAACAGACTCCACAGGAGGACCAAACAAAACTTCGGACTGTAAAGGGGCATCCAGAATTCTAGACTTAACATGCTCAGATAAATTCTGATCCTTAAGCCAGGCATGCCTACGAAGAACTGAACCAGTGGCAGCCACTCTAGAAGAAGCCTGCAAAGCATCAAAGCCACACTGCAAAGAAAGTTTCCCCACCTGTTCAGAAACATGCACCAAATCTTGCAATTCTTTACACTCTATGCCCTCTGCCAAAGCATCCACTTTAGATTTTAGCTGAGAAAGGAGGAAATTCTGATATTTCAACATATGAAACTGGCAATTTAAAGCCCTCATTGCTAAAGTAGAAGAGGTGTACACCTTCTTACCCCATCTGTCCAAAGCTCTAGCTTCCTTATCTAGAGGAACCGAATTCTTTACAACAGAAGCCCTAACACCCTTAGGCCCCTGACTAATAGTTTCTGGGTCCGCCCTAGGACTCTTATATAGATATTTATGAGCCTCAGGTACCCTATAATAACTGTCCGGTTTAACTGGTGCAGGAGGCATAGAATCTGGATTAAATGAAGCCTCCGAAAAAACATCCTGAACAACATCCAAAACAGGAGGAATAGCCAAGGGTCTATGCTGTGGTAAAAACAAGAACTCTCTAAGCCTCTTTCTGGAATCTGAGTAATCCTGTCCTTCCCACTTAAAATGTTCCCTCATAGAGTGTAAGGTTTCTGAAAATGAAAAATCCTCTGGAGGGGAAGCAGAAGGAGTAGAATCCTCTGCATCGGAATCAGAATAAGGAGGAAAATCTTGAATATCTTCAGCAGAAGACTCAGAATCATCTGAGGCCTGCTCCAAACTTTCCAACTCTGGCTCTACCCTGGACCTCTTATCAGGAGGGGGCATGGAACCTCTAATTAAAGTAATCAAATCTTCTGCCATTTTAAGCATATGCTTCTTAGGTACAGACCCTGAAGAACCAGAACTAACTCCAGAAGAAGGCAAAACAGACCTGCCCTTAGAAGGAGCCCTAGAAACAGTAGCAGAAGGCCTAACCCCCTTAGGCAAAGAAGGGAGAATAGTAACCTGAGAGGCCCCTTCAGCCTGACCTGACTCCTGTGAGGCCACATCCTGTAAAATTAAGGTTTCCCCCTGAGACTCAACAGAAACTTCAGCCGGATCCACCTGTTCCACTGCAGTCTCTAAAGGACCGGCGTCCGAAATGGACGAATCATCCTGCCTAGGCTTTACAGATTTGTCTTTACGCTTCTTGGAAGCGGCGCGGAGGATCCGACGGCATATTATAATTACACCGCTTGCCAAAGACTAACCTAGCGCAATCTAGCCTTCTCTTAATAGTGCGCTTATTAAACCTAGCACAAAACCGACACCCAACTACGTCGTGCTCCGGTCCCAAGCAAGGGATACAAAGCAAGTGGTAATCCCTATGCGGTATCTGCTTCCCACAAGAAATACAATTATTCACTTTTTCTGACATCCGGTAAATAACTGAGGCAAGAAAAAACAAAAATGCTCCCAACGGGGTACTTAGCCCAACTTGGTATGTCTGAAACTCCGAAAACGAAAAATTTCAGAAAGCCGAACGGCACTTGCAACGCTGCTTCTGCATCGGACCATGCGGCAAAAAAGACTGAGGATATGACGTCGGTCATGCGCTTTTATACCCTGACGCTCTGATGTCAGGGCGGTGCGCCCATGACCGACGTCAGCCTAATACTTTGGTATTCGGGCCGACCGAGGACAGCGGACTACCCATAAGTAAGGACTGCAGCAATGTGAGATGAAGAACATCTACTGCTTGGAAAGTACAGTTGCAGGAGTAAACTTACAACTCAAGATGTTAGGATGATCATTGCTGTGCAGCAACCTTGGATATATGGGTTACATCTTGAATACAACAGCCAGCAGCTTCCAAAGTTTAAAAGTACCTTTCACATGCCCAAATCATTATCAGCTTGAGCACAACTTAAAGATAAATGGTTTGGGCATCAAGCCCTTCACAGCACATGCCAACTGAGAGAGGAAGGCAAGTCTTGAAAGAAGTCCATCCTTGGAAAATAAAACTGAAAGTCCTCACTCTGGCAACTAAAACATACAAAGATATAAAGGAGAGGAACCATCTACTGCAGTATGTTCATCATTTGATCAGTGATGCAGTAGCCTTAGCTATACGGGTAGACAGTTTATACCAACTGAGGAGGTGGTAGAGCTCTTGGAGAACAGTCTTAGCAAGGCGAATGACTTCAGTTTGTAGTGCTTTGTAAAGGTATGGACAGAGTACTACATTTCTGCTTCTAGAATACTTCTAGAATCCACCCCTTTCCAAAAATCCACAGATGAAGCAAAGGCCATGGTAGACTGTGCAATGACCTTGCCTGGAAATGCCTTACTGTGGTGGGTTTAACAAAAGGTAATAACATGAAACACCCCATTTGGAGATGGTCAGCTTTGAAAAAGTTTGTCCTTCTTTCTTACCTTCATTAGAAATGAACTAATCAAAGTCTGGCAATTTTAGTTCTGTCAAGATAAAATAGTTTTCTGTAGACATCTAAAGTATAGAGAATCCCTTCTCCCTCTTTTTTAGTGTATGGAAAGAAGGCAAGGAGATAGCTTGGCTCAAAGTAAACTTGAATACCACATTAGGCAAAAAAGTAGGAATAGGTCTCAAGGAAACCCCATCTAAGTGAAAAATGAGATAAGGTTGTCCCATAACAGCTTGCAACCTAGACTTCTTGCAGAAGCCAGAGCAATCAACAAAACTGTTCTCCATATCAACAACCTCAAATTATTCTAATGAGCTGGTTCAGACAAAGCATGAGTTAAGTTTTTCAAAACAAAGTTAAGATCCCGAGGAGGGGCCACCTGTTTTCTAGGAGGCCTGGTATATAACATTTCTTTCAAAACCATTTTAACACAGGAGTGCACCGAAAGGGAAGCCTCTATGAGCAGACCTGCTGAAATGGCCACAAATTGTACCTTGATGAGGATAACTCACAAATACTGCAGAAATGAAAGTTATGCACTTTGCATAATGACAGATCCATGTAGTTTTCTTCTGTCCGTCTCAACAGATGGGCATATCTTATCAGTCTGGATCAAATGCCAGCAATTAACATCGGTTCCACGGCTCATGCTCCTCTCCCTCTCCGATAATGCTCCATTACCTCTACTGCCTTCAGAGTTTGGCAATCTAAAAACTTAACCCTGAAACAAGAAATGGTACTGAAACCACAAAATGCTACTCAAAAAAAAGGACTGCAACTCAGCAAGGCTCCAAGAAGATCCATAAGAAATGTCAGTGGTGCAACAGTTCGTGTACACTGCTTTGGTGCAGAAGCCTGTAGGTTCTATTCCCACACCAGTTATACGGATTGCTGACACTGCTGTGCAGCATATGGGGGATGCCACACTGTGTTGTCTTTCTGATGAAACATTAAACAGAGGCCCAGTTTGCTCAGGTGGATATAAAAGTTCCCACAGCACCTATGGAAAAAGTAGATTAAGCGCCCCAATGCCCTGGCCAAATTTTATTTTATTTGACATTTGTTGAACGGGGAAAGTCTGACTGAGCCAGAACCCCAGGGAGAAGAGATTCACATCACTACAAAGTACATTTTACAAAAATAAAACTACATAGTTTCCTACATAATTTTCATTACATTTTCAACATACATTGTTTAAAACAGAGTTTACATTTTCCAAAATATATTGTATACAGCATATAGAAATTTAATTTTTTGTTTTGTAGGACAATTATACAAGTACAGGAGGAACCCAGTATGAGAGTGGAGGTAAAATAAATTAAGTGAGGGCAAGTTAAGGGGGAGTCAGAGAGGAGTAGGTGGGAATAGAAAGAGCAACAGAAAAATGTAAGTAGAGGTAAGAAAGCACAATACACTGGAGCAAAGGAAAGTGAGCTAATGATGGGTTAGGAGTCATTACGGTAAGTATTAACTATTCAGTAAGACAGTGATATTCAAGGAGGGATTTTACAAAGACAAGTCCAGGAGTTTTGGAAGTGTTCTTTGAGTGCTTTCTTGAACTCCAGTGTATGGGGTATTGTACATATGGCCAGGGGAGTTTGTTCCAGCTAAGGGCTGGGGTGTGACTGTATACATTTTGACATACAGATCATTTAGGTTTGTATACATCTAAAGGTGGTCGATTGGAGCTCCAGAGGTTTCTAGTTGGTGTAATGGAGACATATAACAGGAGATGTTAGGGCAAGAGGAGGGCTTATTTAGGATGTTGTGAATGACAAGCAGTTGTGTGGACATAAGTTGGTATGGGAATTCTAATTGAGAGAGTTGAGGGAGTGGTAGTGATGAGAGGGTTGGTTTGTTGCAAACCTGGCAATTTTGTTATAGGTGATTTCAAGTTTTCCTAGTAGGCCTGTTTTCAAGCTGGTAAGTATTTGTGAGCTATAGAGAAGACTGTGTAGGAGGCAGGCATGAGCAAGGACAGTACAAGAATCTTTAGTAAGGAATTTCTGTAGAGAAGACCTAGTTTTTGATTTTTCTTTTATATATTGTTGAACATGGAAGTTGAATTTTAGTTGACCTATAATGGCTCCAATAAGTTTGGTGTGGGTTTGGACGCTGATGAGAGTGTTAAGTGAAGTTATGATGAAGTTGGGTTTCTGGTGGTTGAGTGATTTAGGAAGAAATGGCAGGAGTTTGGTCTTTTTGCGACTGACAATTAGTTGGCTATTGGTAAGCCATTTTTTTACATAGAGTTGAAGGAGTTTTGGGTAAGAGTGTGCAGGTCAGAAAGGTTATTGGAGAGAGACATGATGGTAGAGTCGTCCGCGTATTGAATGAGGGCTGACTGGACAGGATGTAGAGAGATTAGTGAAAATGTTGAATAGCAAACCAAGGAATGAGCCTTGGGTGACACCCATCTTGATGGGGAGGAAGGGAGAGGGTGAGTAGTGCCATTTGACAGACTGTCGGAGAGGTAGCTAGCAAACAAGTTGAGGGTGGGGGTTAAGGTCAAAGTGTTTAGAAAGTAGTATGAGGTTGGTGTCAAAGGCTTTAGAAAGATCAAGGGAGAGACAGGAAGCAAGTTTGTTATCTCTAGTCAGGAATAGTGTGGGTAAAGGAGATGAGCGAGGACAGTCGAGGTACTTTGGTTGGGACGGAAGCCAAGTTGGGTAGGGGTGAGAAGGTTATTCTGGAGTAGGTAGTTGAGTATGTGTACACACTTTTCTAGTATTTTTGAGGGGGTTATAGTGATAGGTCAGCAGTTAGTTCAGTGGAATTACCACTTTTGTGAATGGGTATGGTATAGAATTTTTTCCAAAGGTGAGGGGACTGTGGATTCAGATATTGAGTGATGAGGATGTAGATGGGGTGAGCAATGGAGTTTGCAGCTAGATTAAAGTAAAGTGGGGGACGTTTGTCAGCAGAGGGATAAGCAGGGTGTGAGCTTGGATAGGAGACATTTGATGTAGTTAGTGGCTACAAGCTTGAAGGAAAATGAGTTGGTTGTGCTATTTGTGGTGTGGGGGTGCAAGTGGAGTTAGGAGAGCTGGATGCTGGTATACGTTTGCTTACAGAGTCTATGAAGTAAGAATTTAAAATGGTAGCTGTTTTAAGGTGGGTGTTGTTAGGCCAGGGGTTAGGTGCTGAGGGGTTTCCAGGGTGGAAGATTCAACTGATACAGTCCTAGACCTTTTAGGGTATTTATGTGCAGTCTGGGTATTAAGAAAAATGTTTTTTGAAAACTTGCTTAACCAAGTTTTGAAGTTCTTTACAGGACTGTAGGTAGGAGAACAATTTAGTTTTATCCAGTTTCCGGACATGATTTAGTTTGTGCAGGAGAGTGCATGTGGACTGAGTTAGCCAGGGGGAGTTGAGGGATTTAACTAATTGTGAGGGGAGGGGCAAGGGAGTTGAGGATATTTAGAAACAGAGTTGAATTTTTGGACTGCTTCACCTAATGGTAGGTTTGACAGAAAGGACCAGTTTATAGAGGACAGCATGTTATTACAAATGTCAGGAATGAATTTAACGAGTCTGACATTCTTTAAGTTTGTGTGCCCTATGCTCACTGATGGGAGTCAGTAAGATTTTGTGTGGTGGTACAGGCTGGGATTAGAGACAACTATCCAATCAACATAGGGGAGGATGAGTTTGTTGACTTGTTAGTGTGTGAGGGTATAGAATAGTTGTGTGAATCCATGTAAGTTTAGGTAAGGGGTAACAGAGCTGGTGGTTTGGGATGACCAATTAATGTTAACATCCCCTAGAAGAATGGTTTGCTTTGGTATACTCAGTATGAGCCCTAAGGATTGCTCTAAAACAGGAAGGCTGTCATTGGGAGGAATGCATATAGCAGTTGTTGTTAGGGTTTTGTGGTCATTAAGTTTACAGTTCACAATTAAGAGTTCAGCTGGGTGAAAAGAAGGGGACAGGTTTGGAAGAGGTGATCAGAGTATAAGATGGTTACTCCACCACTTTTTTTGTTTGGACAGTCGAGATGAAGTATATTGTAGCCAGTGGGAAGGAATGTGCTGTCTGCATATAGGATTTTAAAATTTGAGATGTTTTTATAGGGGTTGCTTCTTTAAATGAAGTTATACCAATTAAGTGAACTTTGTTATATATACGGTTTTATGGTCATCGAATGTATTCTGACGAAGTCAGCTTTTTAGAGCTGACGAAAAGTGCTTAAAATAAGAAGTTATGTACTCAACATAACGTTCCATCTTAGTAGGTATCTTCATTTGTCTGCAACCTTTGGGATATGGATCCGATCTCTGATCCGAGCCGGCAACTTCTACCACAGCATAGATCCAGCTCCTAGCTCCTCCCTTTACCCATAATCCCCTGCCAACCCCGACTGACCTCAGATCAAGTTTGCCCCATATAACAACTGTTACTATGTCCCAGAAGGGACTCATCTAGGACAAGTCCTAGTCAGAATCGTATTGGTCAGGGGGAAGGAAGGGGGATGGTTGCAGACAAATGAAGATACCTACTCAGATGGAACGTTATGGTGAGTACATAACTTCTTAATCTGAAGTAGGCACTTCAGTTGTCAGCAACCTTTGGGACAGAGTCCCCAGATACCTGAATTTTGGGTGGCCTTTATGGAAGGATATTCCAGAGCACTGCAGAGCCAAAGGACGCCCTACCTCGGGAGACAACATCCAGTTTGTAATGGCTGATAAAGGTATGAGATGAAGCCCAAGTGGCTGCGGAACAAATATCATCCAAGGGAACCCTAGATCTAAACGCAGCCGATGTAGCAACAGCTCTAGCAGAATGAGCGCGGACTCCCTGAGGTGCAGGCCTTCCCGAACTGTGATATGCTAACAGGATACAATTAGCTATCCACCATGATAGGGTAACTTTAGAAACTGACTTGCCTAAATTAGTTTTTGCGAAGGAGACAAACAACTGGTCGGATTGTCTACGACCAGCAGTTCGATTAATATAAAAACGCAATTGTCTGTGCACGTCCAAAGAATGTAGCTGATACTCTCCTTTGTTCTGATAGTTGGGAAAGAACACGGGAAGATTAATAGATTGATTAATGTTAGCTTCCGAAGATACCTTAGGTAGAAAGGACGGATTGATCCTGAGGTAAACTCTATCCTGATGGAAGGCCAAATACGGTGGTTTGACACAGAGAGCCTGAAGTTCAGAGACTCTTTTAGCTGAAGTAATGGCCACCGGAAAGGCCGTTTTCCAAAAGAGGGGGAGGCATCGAGAATGGGCGTCCAGTGTGGAGGCTCGGAGACTGGAGCCACCACATGAGCGACCTTCTGCAAGCCCTGCTTAGGGGAATGGGATGAGACAGTGTGTTGCGGGACAGGGACCATTGTGCCTGGAGGGTCAACTGTAGGACCCTCATATTTAGACGGGCTAAGGGGAGCAGAGAAATTGCTGCCGCCATGGATCCTAGAGCCCTCAGGACCAAATCCGCAGGTGGGGCTTGGAGTGGGAGGATGGCCTGTACATGCAACCTCAGGTTCTGAAGCTGATCTGGAGTCAGGAAAGCAAGCATAGGTCTGGAATCCAATCTCACCCCTATGAAATCTATTACCTGTGTAGGAGCCAGAGAGGATTTGGCCATGTTGACAGTCAACCCTAGGCATGGAGCATGATTGAGGAAGTAATCCCTGCATGAACAGAGTAGATGCCTTGTTGGGGCGATGAGGAGCCAGTTGTCCAGGTACAGGAAGACGTGAATTCCCTGGAGTCTCAGGTGGGCTGCTATTACTGCCAAGACTTTGGTGAACACCCTGGGGACTGAGGTGAGACTAAAGGGAATGGCCCTGAATTGAAAGTGACTGGCTCGCAGCCGGAAGCGGAGAAACCCCCTGGAGCGTCTGTCCACTAGAATGTGATAGTACGCATCCTTGAGGTCTATCGAGCACATCCAGTCGTTCTCCCGTAACAGAGGGAGAATAGATTGCAGCGTGACCATCCGGAACTTTTCTTTGGGGACTGCCAGGTTCAAGAGAGAGAGGTCGAGGATGGGCCTAGAGTCCCCCATCTTTTTTGGCACCAGAAAGAACCTGGAGTAAAACCCTGATCCGAGCTGATCTGGGGGGACGGGTTGGATGGCTCTTTTTTGTAAAAGCTGCTGAATTTCTGTAGCAGCCGCCTCCCTCTGACTGGGTGGTATGTCGGGGAGGCTTTTGGTTTTGGGGTTCACAATAAAGGGAATTTGGTAACCTCTGGATATTATTCGAAGCACCCAGCGATCTGTTGTTATGGACTCCCATATGTTGCTAGGTGCCTCGAAAATTGTCCCCCGACTGCCTCCAGAGGAGCAGTCGGGCAACCCCTCAGGGGTTCTGTGTGGGTCTCTCAGAGAAGGGTTCTCTGGACCCAAGATTCCTGGGACCCCCTCTGCCTCTAGGGCGGCTTCCTCCCTGTCCTCCTCTGCCACGAGAGGACTGGTTGTCCAGAGCAGACTGGGATTGCTGCGATTTCCGGAACCACATCTTCTGACCCTTTTGGTTCTTGGAAAAGGACCTCTGGGGAGCAGAGAAGCAGACAGAGTCTTCCCGTCTTTCTCGCTCTGGACTAAAGTGTCGCAAACGGTTTTGCCAAACAGTGCAGAACCAAAGGGGGCATTCGCAAATGACGCCTTAAAGGGTTCCGATAAGTCACAATGTCGGAGCCAGGCTTGTCGCCTCATGACCAGGCCGACTCCGCCAACTCTAGCGGTTCCCTCAGTGGCGTGAGACAAGAGCCACATAGAGGTATTAGAAATGGAACGTAGAGTAGACATTCGGGAGGAGTACAGTTGTTTGTCCCCTTCTAACACGGACTCTGGGGGGGGAGCAGCGTATTCTTTTATTAGATCCCGCTGCATCCGGATGACGTGTGCCATATAGTTCAGTGCCCTAAACGAGAAGGTTGCTGAACTGAAGGCCCGCTTCCCAAGGTGGTCCTTCGCACAAGACTCCTTGCTCGGTGGGTGGACCGCGGAGCTCTTCTGAGCCAACTCTCTTGGTGGCCGCCGCCACACACATGGCATCCACGGGGGGACCTCTGCTCTAATGGGTTCTCTCTGCAGGGGCACTCAAGATCCTATCTGGGCGCTGGGGGACTAGCTCTACAGTGTCCGGCTCCTTCCAAGCCCTGGTGAAAATAAGGTCCGTTGGGGGGAGGGGACACCCAAGAGGTAGATGGTCCTGCCTCTAGGAATATGGACTCATCGGAGGAAGCCTTGGGGGCAGACCAACCCCCCCCTAATCCTAAGCATTTCCATGATGTCTCCAAAGGAGACATCCTCAGGGGGTGATCTTGGGGAGTCTTCCCCTTCATCTAAGTCTGTATCTTCCATAAGGGACTCGGGGGAGTCCACGTGCCTCCTCTTACACTTAGCCTTGTGAGGAACCTCCTCGGGGAGGCTGTCTGAGGAAGCCTCACCCGCAATGTCATGTTCCGAAGGAACACCCAGAGGCGTTGAAGCAGGTTGCCTCAAAGGCCGGGTGATGGGAGCCTGGACCAGCTGAGAGGGAGTGCAGGGGAGAGCCGAAGCCAGGACTGGAGGCCCAGATGCACTCAACAGTGCCCTCTCCACCACAGCGAAAGCAGAGGGGGAGCCACCCTCGACCGGATCCGAGAGCAGACTCCCACTCGGATCCGAAGTAGGGATCGGACCTGGGGCCAAGACCATCGGATCCGAAGGACCCGTGTGCTCCGACCGGGACGGAGCCGAAGGCACACTGAATCCCTCGGATCCGAAGCTCGGTCCATGGCTCTAAGAGGTCGGATCTGACAAGCTCAAGGGACCAGTCGGAGCCTAAGTGCCCAGCACTGTCGGCTCCGACCCGCCCCCGGATTCAACGCCGCTCGGCCACGAATGCTCCGAACCCGGAAGATGGGTCGGAGAAGGAGCGATTGGAGCAAAAAATGGGTTCGGAGGGGGGGAGGCAAGAGCACTCCCATCTGCAGCTGGGCCAGGATGAACCTCCTCACAATCCGGTCCATGTCTGCATCTGACATACTAAAAGTGGACCTCGAAGAGGCCACCGAGGCAGGCCTGGAGTACCGCCTCGATGGGGACCGGGTAAACTCCTCCTCGGGTCCCAGTGAGAAGCAAGGGGACCGGATCCGAGGAGGAGGCGACCCAGAAGCTCTGGAGGGAGAAGCCCGTTTGGCAGGCAGGGCCAAGGAGGAGTCCTCGGCCCACCGCTTATGGTGCTTCTCTCTCTGCTTGGCTTTCCTGGCCTCCCTATCCTCTGGAGCCGAAGCGGGAGGTTGAGTCCCGACCAGAGGAAGGGAGGCAGGAGTGGCCACCACCGAAGGCTGGGTAGCGGTCACAGAAGCACCGGAGGCGGATCTGGGGGCAAAAGGCCCGCCAGAATCAGCTTCGACCTCCGGTCCTTAAGTGCCCTGGGGTTGAACGCCGCGCAGATCACGCATCCAGAGGAGAGGTGTTCAACCCCAAATCATCTAACGCACAGAGTGTGGCCATCCGCCGGTGAAAGCTTATGGCCACACTCTGTGCAATTTGAAAAAGTGGCTTTAGGGGCCCCCAACATTATAAAATAAAGGACACACCCACTAGGCCCCTATACACACCACACACACTACGACCAGCGAGGGCAGGGAGGAGAAGGACCACAAATTAAATTAAATTTAAGAGAGATAAAAAAGGGCTATAGGGAATGCCTAAACAATTGCTCGCACTCACACAAAGAGAAAGGAAGAAAAAATTGAAATTTTTCTCATACAAAGTTCGACTATACCAGGAGCTCACGAACCTAGCTTGTAGCTTGAAGCGTGGCAAACTAGATCTGGGGTCAGTCAGGGTTGACAGGGGATTATGGGTAAAGGGAGGAGCTAGGAGCTTGGATCTATGCTGTGGTAGAAGTTGCCGGCTCGGATCCGTACCCCAAAGGTTGCTGACAAATGAAGTGCCTACTTCAGATTAAATGTTTGCTGCTGACTGCAATCCTGCTACCGTTTTCTTGGTTTCTTAGTTGTTTTACCCTTTTATGTCATTAGTTTATTATGGCGACAGGTGTAGGAAGCAGTAGCAGCCAATTTAACCCGCAGGATACACCTGGGGTTCTTCTATGTGGATCTGCTGCTGGAGACTTATTGGATGGTGAGAAAGTACAGTTTTGTACCTACCATAAATGTAGATGTCCGAGAGGTATGCATCTGCAGTCCTAACAAATGGGTTGTCCTGTCCTCAGGCAGCCCTTCGGTCGGCCGGATTCCAAAGTCTGGGTCTGGCCTTGGCTGATGTCGCACTTCACCCGACGTCATAGCTGCAGTTCTTCGGGTATAAAGGTATCAGCCGACGCCATTTTCCTCAGTGTTTCTTGCCCCAGATGCCAGGTGCCCTCTAGGAAGGCTAAATTTGGATAAATATAAAAGTTTCCAAATAACAGAGAGCAAATAAAAATAAACATGTATATACATATATACAAACAAATACACCATAATGGATTCCCCCAGCTAGCTAGAAGATGGGCAAATCCCCTAGGAGTACCAGAGGGGAAGGAGGGAGGGTAATCCTGACTGCAGATGCATACCTCTCGGACATCTACATTTATGGTAGGTACAAAACTGTACTATGTCCTTCAAGGATGCATCTGCAGTCCTAACAAATGGGTAGAATACCATAGCCAAACTGGGGGAGGAGGTAATAATACGATTATGGTGTAGCTAAGATCCCTTGCAAAACAGCAGTGGCAAAACCTGCTCGGGATCTGGAGTATAAGGGTAGATTATAATGCTTGGCAAATGTATGCACGGAGCTCCAAGTAGCAGCCTCTAAAATGTCTTTGGTAGCCACTCCTCGTAAAAAAGCTGTAGTAGTGGCTGTAGCCCTTGTGGAGTGAGGTCTGATGTTTTCTGGAGTTGCCTTTCCATGGTAAGAGTAACAAAATCTAATGCAATTTCCTATCCACTTAGAGATTGTCTGTTTTGAAATTGCTTTTCCTTCCATTCCTGTTGCATATGCTACCAGTAGCTGGTCAGTTTTTCTATTGCTCTTGGTTCTGTCCAGGTAGTAGCGCAATTGCCTATGTACATCCAAGGTATGTAATATTCTTTCTCCCCTGTTCTGTGGGTTGGGGAAGAATGTAGGCAGGTGGATAGCTTGGTTTAAAGATAACCTGGAGGCCACCTTTGGCATAAAAGTAGGATTAGTTCTCATGGACACTATCTTGATGGAAGATAAGGAAGGGCTGTACTGCCATTAATGCCTGTAATTCAGAAACTCTTCAAGTGATTGCAAGCAGGAAAGCAGTTTTCCATGATAAGTACTTTAATTCTGCTGTTGCTGCTGGCTCAAAAGGAGGGAGTGTCAACTTTTCTAGCACAAAGTTCAAGTCCCATGCGGGCAATGGTGGCTTCCTTGGTGGTTTTACATTTTTAATTCCTCTCAGAAACTGCCTGAGTAGAGGATGTGAGAAGACTGGAAGGTCCATGTTGTATTCTGCTGAAATAGCTGATGCATGAATCTTAATGGAAGAATAGGACAGGCCATTGTGGAAAAGTTCTGCCAAGTATTCCAGGATGTTAGCTATGTTTACCAGTGACACATTTTCTCCTTTTGCTGCACTCCAAATGAAATATCTTTTCCATTTTGCTGAATACGTTTTTCTTGTTGAGGGTCTGCGAGCCTCCAAGATAATGTCTTTAACCCTTTGAGATAAATCTGGGTTATTTTGTCTTATGCAATGTTCCGGGCAGCTAGCTGCAGCGTTTTTAGGTTTGGATGCAGGGTATTGAAGTTGTTCTGTGTTAGCAGTAAGGGAACTAGGGGCAGAGGCCATATTTGTTCCCGAGACATACTCCTCCGTAATGGGTACCAATGCTGCCTCGGCCAGTCTGGAGCTATCAGGATGATCCTTGGGCGGTCTTCTTTGATCTTCAATAGCACCTTGTGCATCAAAAGAAGAGGTGGGAATGCATATGCTGTCAGGTTTTTCCAACTGAAAGATAGGGAGTCCACCTTCCAAGCAAGTGGGTGGTATGCCCTTGTGCAGAATTTTCTCAATTGGTGGTTGTGTGGGGATGCGAATAAGTCTATTTCTGGTAGTCCCCATTTCCTTGTAATGGATTTGAAGATGTCTGGATGCAGCATCCATTCGTGGGCATCGGTGGTAGTTCTGCTTAGGATGTCTGCTAGTATATTTTCTTTTCCTGGTACAAATATTGCCTGTAGCTGAATGTTGAAGCTCAGGGCCACATTCCAGAGGTCCATTGCCATCTGGCATAGAGGGTATGAATGTGTGCCTCCCTGTTTGTTGATGTACCACATAACTGTGGTGTTTTCCATCCTTATCAGCAATTGACCCTGTCGAAGAAACGGTCTGAATGTCTGGATTGCCAGTTTTACTGCCAGCATCTCCTTTTGATTTATGTGTAGGTTCAGCTGGTCTTGAGTCCATAAGCCTTGTATGCACTTGTCCAGCATGTGTGCCCCCCAACCGAGGTCTGAGGCGTCCGTGGTGATAGTCTGGCTTGGTTGAGGGCTGTGGAAGGGCAGTCCTTTGTTCAATTGACAGGCCTGAGCCCACCATTGGAATTCTTGCTTCAGGCATGGAATTATTGGAATTTGGGTTTCTAGGCTGTGCTTGTGCTGAGACCATAAATTCCTTAGGTACCATTGCAACTTCCTCATATGTAGTCTGGCATGTGGAATCAATATTATGCAGGATGCCATGTAACCCAGGGCTTGCAGGACTTTCCTTGCTGTTAGCTGGTTCTGTGTTGTTAATGCCATGAAATAAAGAGGAAGGTGCTTCTGCTTTTCTGCTCTGAGGGATGCCATTTGATTTGATGTGTCCAGTTCTGCACCCAAGAAAGTTATCCTTTGGGATGGTATCAGCCTTGACTTTTTGATATTGACTGTGTATCCCAGGGCTTGCAGTAGATGAATGACCTTTTTCAAATCTTTTGCTAATTTGTTTTTGTTGTCCGCTTGTAACAGGCAGTCGTCCAGGTAAGGGTAAATTTGAATTCCCTGAAGCCTGCAATGAGCAATTACTGATGCCAGGCATTTTGTGAATACTCTGGGCGCAGTAGATAAGCCTAAGGGCAATGCTGAGAATTGATAATGCTCTGATCCTGCAAGAAATCTGAGGTATCTTCTGCAATTTGGTCGTATGGGGACGTGCAGGTATGCCTCCTTGAGATCTAGAGTTACCAGCCAAGACTCCTTGCCCAGCATGGGAAGAAGCTGCTGTAGGGTCAGCATTTTGAATTTTGGAACAATGAGATATGTGTTTAGAGCGGACAGGTCGAGAATAGGTCTCCATTGGTTTTCTTTTCTTGGCACCAGGAAAAGTCTGGAGTAAAATCCTTGCCCTTGTTCCGTAGACGGTACCTTTTCTATAGCTCTCATCCTTATTAAGCGGTCTATTTGTTCTAGAGCTTTTGTCCTTTGATTTGGAGGTAGGTTTGGCATTCCTCTCTTCCTTGGTAGAGTATGGAAGCGAAACCTGTAACCTTGGTCTATTGTCTGTAAAATCCATTTGTCTCCTGTGATGTGATGCCAGTTTACTGAAAATAAGGCTAGCTTTCCGCCTAAGGGTGCTTCTAGTTGTTCCCTGGTAGGCGGTCTCAGAGCCAAGTCACTGTGATTGTCCTGTGGAAGTGGTAGTGGCTGGATCTGTGGCAGTACTTCGCTGGTTCTTAGGCTGCCACTGACGTCCCCTGTAGGCACCTCTGGATTGACCCCTGCCTCTTGGGTGCCTATTCCTGCCTCTCTGTGCTCTGGTGGTGTCTGGAAAGGACCAATTCTTGGAAGGCCAGTTCCTACTAAACCTTGGAGGCTGGACCTGTAAGAAATCCTTGACTGTCTGGACAGATTTTGCTTTCTCTTCCACCTTCTTCAGCACCTGCTGTGCAGGGGAGCCAAACAAATTGAGCTTATCCATGGAAGCATCTAGGAGCTTTGATTTAACATGGTCTGGTAAGGACTGCTCTTTTAACCATGCATGCCTTCTGATCACTGTACCAGTCATAGCTGATCTAAAGGAAGCCTCCAGTGCATCATAGCCGCATTTTAAGGAATGATTACTGACCTGCTGAATGTTATGTACCATTTCCTGAAGAGATTTTTTGTCTAATGGTTCAGGCGAGGACAGTTTTTTAGTTAACTGATCTAACATAAATTCCTGATACTGAATCATGTGGAACTGACAGTAAGACCCTAGCCGAAAGAGTAGCAGAAGTATAAACTTTTTTACCCCATCTCTCTAAGGCCCTAGATTCCCTTTCAAAGGGGAGGGGGTTTGTGGCAGAGGTAGCTGCTACTACCTTGGGTCCTTGAGAAATAGTTTCAGGATCTGCAAAAGGAGCCTTGTACAAATGATAATGTGTGTCCGGAACCCTGTAGTACCTGTCGGGCTTAGCCGGGGCCGGAGGAAGTGAATCAGCAGTACAAGCATCATTAAATGCATCATCCACAACAGTAAGAACTGGAGGAATGGCTAAAGGCCTATGCTGTGGCAAATGCAAAAAGGTCCTAAGCCTTTTCCTAGAGTCTGAAAAATCCTGGCCTGCCATTGAAATTGTTCCCTCATAGCATGCAAGGTTTCCCCAAAAGAAAATTCCTCAGGCGGAGAGGCAGAAGGAATGGAATCTTCTGCATCAGAGTCCTCATAAGGAGAATAAGGGCCCTCTGGAGGGTTTGTATTTTACTAATTAAATCAGTTGTTGTTTTATTTCGTGGTGGTTCCAGTGCTTCTTTCATTCAGGGTTTGTATTTTCTGAATCATCAGAGGAGTAATCTGAAGAAACTGGCTCAGGGGGCTCTGCTCTAGGCCTCTTCTCTGGAGGTGGGTGAGAGGCCCTGTCAGGGTGAGGTTGGGATCCCCGGATCAAAGAAATGAGATCCTCTGCTAGACTAAGCATTTGAGTACTAGAGCTAGGCCTGTGAGAGGGGGTCTTAGCAGGCACAGTCTTGGTTGATTTTGCTGCTTTAGCCCTGGCAAAAGCCTTAATCGACATGGATGCAGGGGGCCTAGCAGCTCCACGTGCAGGAGTAGATATATCTAAAGGAATAGTATCAGATAAATCCTGTGAACCTGCAAGAGCAGGTGGGATTTCAGTAGCAGATTCAGCCATGCTGGATGAGGCCTCAGTAGGAGGCAAGCTTTCGGCCGAAGGAAGAACCGAGGACTCGGTTTCAGCCGAAACAGAGACACTCGCGGTTGACTTAACCGCGGTTTCGGCCGAAACCGCGGCCCGCGAGTGTCAGTCCTTTTCCTTGCGCTTTTTAGTTAATTGCGAAGTCGGAGTTTCCGACGGCATGATATAAGCAAAAGCGGAGCCGAAAAACTCCTCAGCAAATTCCGACCGACGTCTAAGTGTCTGTCTGTTGAAAGAAGCACAGGCTAGACAAGCTGCTACGTCGTGGTCTGGGCCTAAACAAGGTAGACAGTAAGAGTGGAAATCTTTATGAGGTATTTGTTTCCCACAAGTTAAACAGTTATTCACTTTTTCTGACATCGGCTGAGGCAAGAAAGAGTCCCCAACGGGGTACTTAGCTTTTTAGAAGTCTTCGGTAGTAGTAATCTCTGGTTCTGACCGACCGGCACTTGAACAGCTTCTGCTTCGGGCGCCACGCGGCAAGAAAGACTGAGGAAAATGGCGTCGGCTGATACCTTTATACCCGAAGAACTGCAGCTATGACGTCGGGTGAAGTGCGACATCAGCCAAGGCCAGACCCAGACTTTGGAATCCGGCCGACCGAAGGGCTGCCTGAGGACAGGACAATCCATTTGTTAGGACTGCAGATGCATCCTTGAAGGACATCACTCCGGTTATGGACAGCTCTTTGGATTTGTTGAGTTCAAAGATTGAACGCATTTTCTCAAGATTGGACCAGCTTGACTTCGACCAGAGCAGTTTGTGACAATCTCTTCTGGCACTTACAGAGACAGTAAGACAACAACCCGATGAGACGGTGAAAGGAGTGTCGTTACTATCCAACACCCGGGCTGATATGCCGAGTGGTGAAAGGACTTTTGAGAATAACCAACCGAACGTTATCACTGTTACTAATCAACCCGGGTGTATTGGTGAGATAAACCGGACTGCGTTGAATGTTAACAGCAACGCTGACGCCTTAGTACAAATAGTAATTTGCCCCAATAACAGCCATGGGATGATACCTGTGAACCCCCTTAATGGGAATCATGAGGGCAACATGAACATGACCATGGATAACCGCCAGAGAACCGTGACTTCTACTATGCGGTCCTAGGGGCAAACAATGGGTCCTGCATCCATTACAGATGGGGCCGACAAAAGAGATCTTAATCAGGGTGAACCAGGTCATATTAACGGGGATGAACCATAGGCGGTGAAAGGTAAAAACAATGGTTCTTCCTTTACTGCTGGGTTAAATAATGGATTCCACTTAACTAGTGGGATCAGTCACAATTTAACTACTTTAGGTGAACCATCCACTGGTTCCGATGAAGCTACTATTATTAACAAGCTCAAATTATTTGGACTCTTCTTGTAAAACTTAAAAAACTGCAACTCAAGATATCCTATTTTCGTGAGTGTTTAAATAGGAAGGTTATCCCTAAAGGCCTGAGACGGGTGTCATACCCTACGAGTTTGGAGAATGGTTCAGCTTTTCACATGGACCTGATTAATTTGTTCGACCGTCAAGGGTTTGAAACCATCATTAAACACTACACTATATGGGTAGAAAATATATTATGTTATGTGACTGAATTGGACCAGACTATCCAAACCCATTACAAGTTTGGAAGATATAAATACGAATATGAACGTATTTTTAACAATATAGATCAGCACATGCATAAACTTGAATCAAATAAAATCAAAAAACTGGATAGAGATATTAAGGTGTACAGTTCAGGCACTGCCTACCCTAGTCCAACACAGACACAAGTTTGGGGTAATAAAATGTTTGATCCCAAAAAAAACTTACCAACTGAACGGAAACCGGTTTGTTGCTTCACAAGGAACTGGGGATAATATTGATGAAATTGAATCGGATAACAATTACAGCGCTGGTCCCTTAGACACTCATGGACAAGGAAGGAGGGGTAATCCGTGGTGTAATAGACTACACAGTGCCCATGTAGACTATTTATCGCAACGGGACCAGAATTTTCAGCAAGGCCCCGATATGGGGGCCAGACAAAAGCAGAAAAATTTCCATCAACCCCAGTACAAAAACAAACGAACATACAGCAATGTCAAGAAGTAACAATTTATCCTGATGCTGGGGTGTCATTGAATTTGACCTCACATCAGTACTTGCCAATTTCTGACATGGATGTAAATTGTTATAACGATTTTACATCTCATTCTGGTTTGCTCGAGGTTGGGGTAACACGTGCCTGTTCACCTGAGATTATTTTGAATAGAGCAGGTGATTATAAACTGTACAACTATAGTGATACTCAATTCAGTACTGACATGGTTGACCTACTATCTAAGGGCCTCACATTTTTTATTCCATCTAAACCATGGAATATTGCAGATACTATTCTGGATGTTAAATCTTTTGTGAGGAAGCTAAACTTCCATGTCTTAATGGGAAATATATTTGATGGTGATTTTAATAACTGGTCCCATGTGCCAAGCACTTACAACCCCCCTTTACATCCTGCACTTGATTTATTTGAGAAATGCTGTGAACTAGATGTCAGATATGCTAATATATACAAGAATGTCAGGAACTTACCAACCAACCAACTTGAGTGATGATGAAAGCGAGTTACTGTGTTTTTTTTTTTTTAAAACACAGGGTCTTAGGTGCTGTAAAACCTGATAAAGGTGGGGGATTAGTGGTGTTTAGTATACTCGACTACCAACACCGGATGATCGAGTTACTTAATGCTGAAGCATATGCAATTAGTTTGCGTTCTGAAGTAAACAAAGCTTATAGTTCCATTAGGAATTGCATAGAGGATTTATTTATTGAAGGGTGTATAGATTAAAAGACCTACAACTACATGAAGACAATGTATCCTAGATACCCTTATATTTTTGGAATTCCCAAAATTCACAAGAGTATTGAGGACCCACCATTAAGACCTTTAGTGGATAGTAGGGGATCACCCACATACTCCTGTGCGATGGTCCTAGATGCCATCCTACAGAAATACCTTGCAAATGAGTCTCAAATTTGTCAGGACTCATGGTCATTTCTGGAAAATATTAGTACTGTGAAATTTGATGAGAATTATAACTTTGTCACGGTCGATGTGAAAGACTTGTACACTAGTATACCCCATGATATAGCTTTGGAATGGGCGAGTCTGATGCTTAAGAAACATAATGCACCCATTAATGAAATTGACTTCGTGTCGGTCCTCATAGACTTGGTATTGTCTAATAGCTACTTTATGTTCCTAAATGACTTCTTTTTACAAAAAGTGGGGGTTGCTATTCTTTTTACAAAAATTGGGGGTTGCTATGGGCTCCCCATGTGGGGGCAGAATAGCTAACCTAGTAATGGCCTATTGGGAATCTGACTATGTTTTCAGTGGTAAAAGGTTCTTGGATGCCTTTTGTTTACTATACCAGATTCTTGGATATTTTCATCCTGTTTAAAGGTAATGAGAACGAGAGTCAGTCATTGACTATTTTAACACCACCACTGAGTTCCTCCAGTTTACATCTACATTTAACTGTGATACTATAGCTTACTTGGACATTTGTTTAAGTACAGATTATAATTTGCATGTATTCATAGCTAATATATTTAGGAAAATTACATACTTCAATACCTTCCTTCATTATACCAGCTGTCACCCTTTTCACCAGAAAAAATCTGTAGTTAAGGGACAGCTGGTGAGAGCTTCTAGGATGGTTAGCTTGGATGAAGATTTTCTTACTGAATGCAATGTTATTAAAAACATGTTCCTTCATAGAGGGTACCCTGAATTATTGCTCGACTCACTCATCCAGGAGGTTACAGAAAAAAGATGTAACAGAGTATATACTCCCCTTTTGAGTGTTATTTCCTTGGTACCTAGCTTGGAGCTGGGCACAGGTCTGGAGGTGAATATTTGTGGTGATGCTAATAAGAATGTGCCTGTTAGTATTGGACAGTCTGAGAACAACTCGCCTGTGAATTTTATAACTACTTTTAGTACATATAGTAAACAATGTGTATCAATTTTGAGGAAAAATTGGGACCTCGTCAAATTATACCCGGAGATCCACCAGAAATTAGGTGAAGGACCGAGAGTGATTTATAGGAAAGGGAAGAACCTTAAATCCCTATTAGAAAAGCATGATGTGGTTGCAGCAAAGCATCCTGGTATGCACAAATGTTTGAATTGCAATTGCTGCAGATTTGTGGTTGAAACTAATAACTTCCAGGTTGATGGAATAACACATATTTTGAGGAGTAAATTTGATTGTAACTCAACATTTGTTACATACTTGGCTAGATGCACATCCTGTCCAGCATTCTATGTAGGTAAAACTGAGAGAAGGCTTCGGGACAGGATGTACAAACATTTTTATGCTATTAAAAAGGGCAAACTTGAAAATGCCCTTGCTAAACACAGAGTGCTACTTGGACCACAGTTTTAAGTTTATGGTTATCGACCAAGTTAAAACTGACCCAAGGGGAGGCCCAAGAATCCTCAAACTTGATGAACTTGAGTTAAAGTGGCAAGTGAAATTAAATGCTTATAGTCACCCTGGACTAAATGACAATTGTTCAATTAGTAGCGTGTTAAAATTAAACAGCCTGAAGAGGTGAGCAAGTATAGGTCCCTAAGCAGCTAAAGAGTGTATGTATATACATGATTCACTTACATATATTTAGTACATCCATTATGTAATTAGGTTTGTTATTAGATGTATGTTAATATAATTTTTGAAATATTTTTACACATGTTCTTTACTAGTTATAGGTGCTATTTGAATAGATGAGTAAACAGCATTAATTAGGATTGTAGCATGCAAGTTTGCTGTTAAAGTTATATGTACAAACTTTTTAATTTTTTGTAACATTTTAAAATTTGAGATGTTTTTATAGGGGTTGTTTCTTTAAATGAAGTTGTGCCAATTAAGTGAACTTTGTTATTTATATATATATATATATATATATATATATATATATATATATATATATATATATATATATATATATATACACGGTTTTATGGTCATTGAATGTATTCTGATGGTCAGCTTTTTAGAGCTGACGAAATGCGCTTAAAATAAACGTTTGCTGCTGACTGCAATTCTGCTACCATTTTCTTGGTTTCTTAGTTGTTTTAGCCTTTTATGTCATATGGGGTTTTAGCCACAATTCAGTGATTATGTCTGCGGAGTACTGGGCCATCCAAGCATGGAATTCAGTTTTTTTCATGAAGCTGCATATATTGGAGTAGTATGGAGTAAAATTCTTTGTGAGTTTGAGTGTTGCTGTATCTGTTGGGTGGTAACGTTTGTAAGGGGGTGGGAGTAGGTCCAGGGTTGGGGTGAACATCTCCTGAGAGCAGTAGTCTGTAATTGGGGTAGAGGGGTGTTAGAGATGGGAGGTGCTGTAAGTGATATTCCTGCTTGGTTCTTGTATGGGGCAATTTTTATTTTAAGGGGGAGTGGGTTAAAGATGTGTAAGAGTGATGGGGACACTTTGAAAGAGAGGTGTATATGAATTTGTGAGGGATGGAGAGTGGAGATAGGTGGATGGGATTGGAGTGTGGTAAGAGAAGAGGAATGTTAGGAGAAAAGATGTGCGAAGGTGAGTGTAAGGAGCATTTTGGTAATAGGGGAGGAGTAGCTGACTAGTAGTCAATGAAGTAGCTATGGTGAAAAGTGTGAACAGCTGAATATGGAGTGGCAGGTGTAATGTGTGTGATGCTATGAAGAGATTTGAGGAAATTTGAGATGGGGAAAGAGCAGAAGATAGATGTAGGTTGGCTGAGATACTTGGGTGTAGTGGGAGTGATGTGAAGAAGGTAAAGAAAAGAAATGTGGGGTATAGGAGAGGAGCTGGGTTCGGTGGAAGCATGTTAGCACTGTTTAAGGAGGTAAGAGGGAGATGTGAATAGTTGTAATGAAAGTAGGAGTGCGGGGGAGAGTGAGTAGGGTGATGTCTGGAGTAGTGATAGACAATAGTTTGTTACAGTGGAGTGTAGAATGAAATATGTAGAGAAAGGAGGTTTAACAGAAGGAGAGAAAAACAGGGGGGTGTCAGTGGGAGAGATTGAAGAGGTGAAGAGATGTGGAAGAGGGATGGCAGGATGAGGTTAGTGTGAGACTGGCTAAACGGGGGAAGGGGTGGAGTTGGGGAAGTAGTAGTCTAGTTTGGGCATCAATAAATGTAGGGACAGCAGGGATGAGTGAGAATGGGGGTATGGTAGGGGAGCAGAGGGAGCCTAAGAATAGCAAGGGTGAGCCAAGTGGGCTGAGCAGAGACCAGCAGGAAAAAACTTTCAGTGGGTGCTGAAACAGAAGAATATCAAGGTGAGTGGTACCAGCTCTGGAGATGACAGCCTAGATCTGCAGGGGCAAAATTGTTTAGTGGTTGAGTCTTTGGCTAGGAAGAGAGAGGAGGCAGACAGTATATGCACACTTTTCTGATAATGGATTAGTGCTGAAGATGAACAGAAAACTAGAGGAGAGAGACTAGCTTTGGGGTTAAAAGACAGTGGGGTGTTAGAAGTGGGGGGAGTAGTCAAACCAAGAAATATATGTGCTTGCAAACAGCATTGTTTACAAAGTAAACATAATACTGAAAAAAAAACACAACACAAGTTGAGGAATGGATTATTAGAAGACATATGCAGAGCCTTTGTTGCAGAGATATTTCACTTCCAGGACTATATAGCACCAGTCCTTGAGCAGACATTGGCAGGTTTACAATCAGGTACATTCAGGGGGGGGGGGTGGAGAGATCTCCTGTTCCAATGGCAGACTATTACAGTGTTTGTTGCAGAGAATTTCACTTCCAGGGCTACATAGCACCAGTCCTTGAGTAGATATTGACAGGTGGGCAGGTTTATAATCAGATGTGTTCAAGGGGGAAGAAGAGATCTCCTGTCCCAATGGCAGAAGAGTAGAGCCTTTGTTACAAAGATGTTTCACTTCCAGGACTACATAGCACCAGTCCTTGAGCCAATATTGGAGGATGGGCGGGAATAAAGGCAGGATTAGATCCGGGGAAACTATCCGAGAGAAATTAAATATGGAGGCTTACAAGACCAAGCCTACAATTCGAAAATCCTTCTGGCTGACACTGCCATAAGGAATGCTTTGTAAGACAAAAATCTTAGATCTGTTAAAGTTGCAGAGTCAAGCAGTACCCAAGTAGGACTCGTGTCTAAAGATGGCAAAGGGGGGCATAAAAGAAAAGAGCCCCTTAAGTACACTTTCAAAAGCCTCAAGAAAGGAATGGAAGCATGCTGCTCTCACAGAAGAAAATTAAAAATGGCAACTAACTGCACTTTAATAGTAGAATAACTAATTCCAAATGGAAAGAGACCAACCCAAAAATCCAATATTGAAAGCAAAGGTGTAGAAAGGATACAAGACCGTTATAACTAATACAAACAGTGAACCTTTTCACTTACTACAGAAATGTTTCTGGGAAAAGGTGAGAATCTGTACAACTCTGAAAGAAAGCCTGGGATGTCTGGCTATCATTGAAAGTGGAGAAATCAAGTGGTCAAAATGAGGGACTTTATGAGATCCTAAAGGGGTTCCAGAAACCAGGGTTAGTACACCAGGTGAAGCCAAAGAAAGGGGAACCCAAACCTGTTGAGGCCAAAGAGTGGAAATGGAAAGGAGAATCATTTTTGTCTTGCAAAAGGCTCCCTGCAGAAACATAAGGAAAGGCGTCAGATGGTAAGCGTACAGGAGTCATAGGCATCAAGTAAGGAATACAGCATCCTCGGGGACTGTGCCCTTGTAAGATATTAGGGGAAGAAGCTGCTGCACTTTGGTAGGGGTTGCAAACAGATCATGGTAGGGCTTATCCTAGCAACTGAATATCTTGGACACCAATGACAGACTTAGGAACAACTAAGGTGGCAGAAGAAAGTACAGTTGTGTACACTTACCATAAATGTAGATGTTAGAGTGCATTCACTGTTGCAGACATCACATTTGGATTATCTGCTTGCAGTAGCCCTCAGTTGGTCTGATTATCAAAGTCTTGGGTCCTGCGTCAGTTGCAGTCTCACCTTCCATGACGTCACGTAGTCAGAGGTATAAAGCATGCAACCGACACCATTACATCAGTTTTTCTTGCCCCAGATGTCTGGTGCCCCCATAATGGGAAGCAATTATATACAAGGTTACACCTCCAACAAAAAAGAGAATACACCAAAAAGCTTTAAGCATAGTAAACAAGAATAGAGATATAGTTAATATAAGTCAGGGGGCTGGAGGGAGGCTAATCAGGACTGTAACAGTGAATATACTCCAACATCTACATTTATGGTAAGTGTACACAACTGTACTATGTTCCTCGTGTTTCACTGTTGCAGTCATCACATTTGGGTAGATTCCCAAAGCTAAGGATGGGAGGAGGTAATTAGACAGCATTAATACCAACTATAAGGCCCTGCAAGACTACAGTGGCAAATCCAGCTCTGGATTTAGAAAAAAAATTGGCAAGTTGTAATGCTTGGTGAAGGTATGTACAGAACTCCAGGTAGCAGCTTCTAAGATGTCCCTGGTAGGAACACCTCTGACAAAGGCTGTAAAGGTAGATGCAGCCCTGGTTGAATGTGGTCTTATCCCCTGTGGGGTAGATTTTCCATGATGCTTATAGCAGTAAATGAATGTAATGGCCTATCCACTTAGAAATGGTTTGCTTTGAAATGGCCTTCCCCTCTGCCCCTGCAGCACACGCAACCAGCAGCTGTTCAGATTTCCTGAGAGGCTTAATCCTATCCAAGTAAAATCTAAGTTGTCTGTGCACGTCCAAGGAGTGCAGTATTCATTCCCCTTTGTTCTGTGGATTAGAAAAGAAGGTTGGCAAATGAATGGACTGAAAGAGCAACACTGAATACTACATTGGGCATGAAGGAGGGATTGGTCCTGAGGGACACCTTGTCAGCATGAAAGATGATAAAAGGCTCCACTGCCATGAGGGCCTGTAATTCAGACACCCTTCTTGCTGAAGCGATGGCTAGAAGGAAGGCTGTCTTCCAAGAAAGGAATTTCAACTCTGCATTTGCAGCTGGCTCAAAGGGAGGTAGAGTGAGATTTTCCAATACAAAGTTAAGGTCCCAGGCTGGAGTAAGGGCTTTCCTGGGTGGTCTTAAGTTTTTGGCCCCTCTAAGTTTAAGACTTCGGATCTGAAACTCGAAAATGAAAATTTAAGGAGTCGGCCGACCGGCACTTGCGAACTGCTTCTGCTTCGGGCACTGCACAGCAAGAAAGACTGATGTAATGGCATCGGCTGCATGCTTTACTCCCCTGACTACCTGACATCATGGAAGATGAGACCGCAACTGACACAGAACCCAAGACTTTGATAATCAGGCCGACTGAGGGCTACTGCAAGCAGATAACCCAAATGTGATGACTGCAACAGTGAAACACGAAGAACATCAGACAAGCCCAGTTTGTCCTCCAAGATAGTGGACTTGCATGATATGCACACTGCAATACTAAAGCTCTGGGAAAACACTGCCACATACTCAACTTCTTCACATAATGGGTAGGCCCAGGTTTCACCTTATTTGTTGATGTACCAGATCACACACGTCGTCGTTCTGTACTGCAATCACATCAGAGATGAGGCAATCCTGGAGGCCTGCAACCTGAGTGAGAACTGCCTGCATCTCCCAGATATTAATGTGAAGGCTGTTATTGATCTTGGACCATCCCTTTGAAGTGCCCCTCACCCACCACTCCAAATGAAAGGTCATAGTTACTATGGCCCTTGGGGAAACGAGGCTTTCCAAGGTCATCAGTGGGGCAGTCACAGCCACCATAAGATATGTTGCCTGCAGACCTTAGTAAGCCTGATGGTATGAGGCATTGGTTAACACAACACGGACCACTGCAAGATGAAGTCCACTGGGGTATGCCCACATAAAAACAGTGCTTGTGGGACCACAGAGGCAGCACGATGCCATGGATCCAGACAGAGAATGACATGCCAGGGCTTTGATGGTGTAAAACTTGTGAGGTTTGAAGATGGAGAGGACAGTTTGGACAGAGGAAGCCTGGCGATTTGAGTGGTGGTGCCCACGTGGCAACCTATGAACTCTAAGGTATGAACCAGATCCAGTTTGGATTTTTTCAAAATTTGCTGCAACTATTAAGGAAGAGCACAAGTGGTGCAAGAAGTTTCTGGTGTGAACTAGTGAATCCCTTGTGGACATTAGCCAATTGTCTAAATACAGGAACACCTGGAACCCCTGTAATTTCAGTGAAGCTGTTACCATTACCATGCATCTGATGGAACACCAAGGGGCTGAACATCAGACTGTCTAGCTATCACGATATGACAGCAGCATATTTTAAGTCCGCTGAAACACATCCAGGAGTCCTTCCTCAAAAGAGGTAGCATGGACTGTGACCATCTGGGATGACATCTGTCTGACAAACAGATTTAACTGCTTAGGTCCCCATTCTATTTTGGCATCAAAAAAGAACCTCGAGTAAACTCAGGATCCTCTCTAACCTGGTGGAACCTCCTGGATTGCTAGTTTTTCAGCATGTTTAATATTTCCTATGCTGCTGCCCTTTTTTGTCAAGGTGAACATCTTGAAAGGTCTTGTGGTTCCAGTTTATAAGAGATGTGAACAGAATGGAATATCCTCTGGTTATTACTCTCAACATCTAAGAATGCAGGGGGAGGTGATGGCCTTCCAAGCTTGGGGGATGAAGAGTTAACCCCCCAACTGCCAACAGAAAAGGGCAGTGATAACCATTCAGAACCACAGGAAGGGCTAGTCAGTGAAAGGACCTCGAAACACCAAATTCTGCAGCCTGCTTCTGTCTCTTGAGTGACTTCAATTAAAGATCCCCCTTCTGCCCTGGAGGAGGGGGGGGGATCATCTCACTATATGTGTCACGTCCAAAACTCTGGAAATGTCCAGAATAAGAAGTTATGTACCTACCATAACGTTCCATGTTAGTTGTCTTCTTCTTGCCTTCTTTCTTGCTGGTTGGGTTCAGAGCCGATCCCCGGCTCCGACTCGGCCATCTTCAAAAGCTCGAGAGCTGCTTACTGGCTCGAGGCCCCCCTATATCCCATGATGCCTGGCGCTAGATACCCAGATATCGTTTGGTAACCTAACTACAGACATAATTATAATAATACAGTAAATTTAGCAGGATACAGGAACCTACTGGACAGACTGACAGAAGTAATAGCCAGAGAAGACTCAGCCAGTGATCAACAAACCTAAGGAACTCTTCTTGGTCTACTAGGATAGGGGGATGGAGGGTGGGACGCAAGAAAGAAGGCGAGAAGACAACTAACATGGAACGTTATGGTAGGTACATAACTTCTTAATGTTAAGTTGTCTATCTCGCCTTCATTCTTGCTGGTTGGGACAGCGTCCCTAGCACCTCAATCCTGGGTGACTCATTGGAACAGACTCTTCAGAACAGTGGAACCAAAATCAGCTCTGCTTCTGGAAGCCACATCCAGTTTATAATGTGAAATGAAGGTACGTGGATTAGCCCATGTAGCTGCCGCACAAATAGTTTCCATTGGCAATCTGGCCTGAAAAGCCACAGAAGTAGCTAGAGCTCTGGTGGAGTGACCTTTGGGTTTAGCAGGAAGCTCTATTTCTTAACTGATATATAAAGGTAATAGTAGAAGTCAACCACCTAGATAAGGTGACTTCTGACACTGGTATGCCTTGTTTTCCCTCAGCGTAAGATAGGAACAACTGGTCTGATTTTCTGATTTGCCTGGTTCTATTGCAAGTAGAAGCGTAATTGTCTATGGACGTCCAGCTGATGTAACTTGTATTTTGCCTTGTTGGAATAATTTGGAAAGAGCACAGGTAATTCAATGGACTGATTCAAATTATAATCAGAAATAACCTTTGGAAGAAAGGAAGGGTTAGTCCGAAGAGAAACTCTATCATTGTGAAAAACTAGGTAAGGAGGATGAACACAAACAGCCTGAAGTTCAGAAACTCTTCTGGCCGACGTAACTGTGACCAGAAGAAGGGTTTTCCAAGAAATAAACTTCAAGGAACAGGAGGCTGCCGGTTCAAAGGGGGGCAGTATCAGGGAAGCTGGAAACAAATTCAGATCCCACGGAGGCAGGGGGATCTCTTACTGGGGGCCTAAGTAGAGTGGTCCCTTTAAGAAAGGCTTTACAAAGCTTATGGGACATGATGCTGGAATCAGATAGGCCCGTATGAAAGTTTGAAATTGCAGCTAGCTGAAATCTAATCGTGGCAGAAGAGGATCCTGTTCGAAAAAGTTCTGCTAGAAATTCTAAAATATGGTGCACAGGGGCTGAAAAGGGATCTATCTTCCTGTTCTCTGCCCATAAGGAAAAACGTTTCCACTTGCTAGCATAAGTTTTCCTAGTGGTCGACTTATGCGAGGACAAGATGATTTCACGCACCGAATGAGAGATGTTGGGAAGCCTGGCTAAGGTCGGAAGTGGAGAAACCAAGTAGTGAGCTGGAGAGATTGAAGAGATTGGTGCATGCCCGCTCGACTGATGGATAAGGCGTTCTGGAATTTGGTCCAGGGCTGCTCCAGAAGGTGATGATGCAGGAAAGGGAAAGTACAGTTTTGTACCTACCATAAATGTAGATGTCCAATAGGCATGCATCTGCAGTCCTTACAAATGGGTTGTCCTGTCGTCAGGCAGCCCTACGGTCGGCCGGATTCCAAAGTCTGCGTCTGGCCTCGGCTGGTGTCGCACTTCACCCGACGTCATAGCTGCAGTTCTTCAGGTATAAAGGCATCAGCCGATGCCATTTTCCTCAGTGTTTCTTGCCCCAGATGCCAGGTGCCCTCTAGGAAGGCTAAATTTGGATAAATGCAAATGGTTCCAAATAGTAGAGAGCAAACAAAAAATAAGCATGTATGTACATATATACAAACAAATACACCATAATAGATTCCCCCAGCTAGTTACGAGATGGGCAAAAACCCTAGGAGTACCACAGAGGGGAAGGAGGGTGGGTAATCCTGACTGCAGATGCATACCTCTCGGACATCTACATTTATGGTAGGTACAAAACTGTACTATGTCCTTCAAGGATGCATCTGCAGTCCTTACAAATGGGTAGAATACCATAGCCAAACTGGGGGAGGAGGAGAAATAAGATTATGGTGTAGTTAAGATCCCTTGCAAAACAGCAGTGGCAAAACCTGCTCGGGATCTGGAGTATAAAGGTAAATTATAATGCTTGGCAAATGTATGCACGGAGCTCCAAGTAGCAGCCTCTAAAATATCTTTGGTAGCCACTCGTAAAAGCTGTGGTAGTGGCTGTAGCCCTTGTAGAGTGAGGCCTGATGTTTTCTGGAGTTTTCTTCCCATGGTAGGAGCAACAAAATCTAATGCAATTTCCTATCCACTTAGAGATTGTCTGTTTTGAAATTGCTTTTCCTTCCATTCCTGTTGCATATGCTACCAGTAGCTGGTCAGTTTTTCTGTTGCTCTTGGTCCTGTCCAGGTAGTAACGTAATTGTCTATGTACATCCAAGGTATGCAACAGTCTTTCTCCCTGTTCTGTGGGTTGGGGAAGAATGTAGGTAGGTGGATAGCTTGATTTAAAGATACCCTGGAGACCACCTTTGGCATAAAAGTAGGATTAGTTCTCATGGACACTATCTTGATGGAAGATCAGGAAGGGCTGTACTGCCATTAATGCCTGTAGCTCAGATACCCTTCTTGCTGAAGTGATTGCAAGCAGGAAAGCAGTTGTCCATGATAAGTATTGTAATTCTGCTGTTGCTGCTGGTTCGAAAGGAGGTAGTGTCAACTTTTCTAGCACAAAGTTCAAGTCCCATGCTGGCAATGGTGGCTTCCTAGGTGGCTTTACATTTTTAATTCCTCTCAGAAACTGCCTGAGCAGAGGATGTGAGAAGACTGGAGGATCCAAGTTGTATTCTGCTGAAATGGCTGATGCATGAATCTTAATGGAAGAATAGGACAGGCCGTTGTGGAAGAGCTCTGCCAAGTATTCCAGGATGTTAGCTATGTTTACCAGTGACACATTCTCTCCTTTTGCTGTACTCCAAATGAGATATCTTTTCCATTTTGCTGAATAATTTTTTCTTGTTGAGGGTCTGCGAGCCTCCAAGATAATGTCTTTAACCCTTTGAGATAAATCTGGGTTATTTAGTCTTATGCAATGTTCCAGGCAGCCAGCTGCAGTGTTTTCAGGTTTGGATGCAGGGTTTTGAAGTTGTTCTGTGTTAACAGCAAGGGAACTAGGGCAGAGGCCATATTTGTTCCCGAGACATACTCCTCAGTAATGGGTACCAATGTTGCCTTGGCCGGTCTGGAGCTATCAGGATGATCCTTGGACGGTCTTCTTTGATCTTCAATAGCACCTTGTGCATCAAAGGAAGAGGTGGGAATGCATATGCTGTCAGGTTTTTCCAACTGAAAGATAGGAGTCCACTTTCCAAGCAAGTGGGTGGTATGTCCTTGTGCAGAATTTTTCAGTTGGTGATTGTGTGGGGATGCAAATAAGTCTATTTCGGTAGTCCCCATTTCCTTGTAATGGTTTTGAAGATGTCCGGATGCAGCATCCATTCGTGGGCATCCGTGGCAGTTCTGCTTAGGATGTCTGCTAGTATATTTTCTTTTCCTGGCACAAAAATTGCTTGTAACTGAATGTTGAAGCTCAGTGCCACATTCCAGAGGTCCATTGCCATCCGGCATAGAGGGTATGAATGTGTGCCTCCCTGTTTGTTGATGTACCACATAACTGTGGTGTTGTCCGTCCTTATCAGCAGTTGACCCTGTCGAAGCAATGGTCTGAATGCCTGAATTGCCAGTTTTACTGCCAGCATTTCCTTTTGATTTATGTGTAGGTGCAGCTGGTCTTGAGTCCATAAGCCTTGTATGCACTTGTTCAGCATGTGTGCCCCCCAACCGAGGTCTGAAGCGTCTGTTGTGATGGTCTGGCTTGGTTGAGTGCTGTGGAAGGGCAGTCCCTTGTTTGTTTGACAGGCCCGAGCCCACCATTGGAATTCTTGCTTCAGGCATGGAATTATTGGAATTTGGGTTTCTAGGCTGTGCTTGTGCTGAGACCATAAATTCCTTAGGTACCACTGTAACTTTCTCATATGTAAGTCTGGCATGTGGAATCAATATTATGCAGGATGCCATGTAACAGAGAGCTTGCAGGACTTTTCTTGCTGTTAGCTGGTTCTGCTTTGTTAATGCCATGAAGTAGAAAGGGAGTTGCTCCTGTTTTTCTACTGTAAGGAATGCCATTTGTTTTGATGTGTCCAGATCTGCACCCAAGAAGGTTATCCTTTGGGATGGTATCAGCCTTGACTTTTTTATATTGACTGTGTATCCCAGGGCTTGTAGTAGATGAATGACCCTTTGCAAATCTTTTGTTAATCTGTTTTTGTTGTCCGCTTGTAAGAGGCAGTCGTCCAGGTAAGGGTAAATTTGAATTCCCTGAAGCCTGCAATGAGCAATTACTGATGCCAGGCATTTCGTGAATACTCTGGGCGCAGTAGATAAGCCAAAGGGCAATGCTGAGAATTGATAATGCTCTGATCCTGCAATAAATCTGAGGTATCTTCTGCAATTTGGTCGTATGGGGACGTGCAGGTATGCCTCCTTGAGATCTAGAGTTACCAGCCAAGACTCCTTGCCCAGCATGGGAAGAAGCTGCTGTAGGGTCAGCATTTTGAATTTTGGAACAATGAGGTATGTGTTTAAAGCGGACAGGTCGAGAATAGGCCTCCATTGGTTTTCTTTTCTTGGTACCAGGAAAAGTCTGGAGTAAAATCCTTGCCCTTGTTCCATAGATGGTACCTTTCTACAGCTCTCATCCTTAGTAAGTGAGTTATTTGTTGTAGAGCTTCTGTCTTCTGATTTGGAGGTAGGTTTGGCATTCCTCTCTTCCTTGGTAGAGTATGGAAGTGAAACCTGTAACCTTGGCCTATTGTCTGTAAAATCCATTTGTCTCCTGTGATGTAATGCCAGTTTACTGAAAATAAGGCTAGCTTCCCGCCTAAGGGTGCCTCTAGTTGTTCCCTGGTAGGCGGTGCCAGAGCCAAGTCACTGTGATTGTCCTGTGGAAGTGGTGGTGGTGGCTGGATCTGCGGCTGTACCTCGCTGGTTGTTAGCCTGCCACTGACGTCCCCTGTAGGCACCTCTAGATTGACCCCTGCCTCTTGAGCGTCTATTCCTGCCTCTCGGAGCTCTGGGGGTGTCTGGAAAGGACCAATTCTTGGAAGGCCAGTTCCTGCTAAACCTTGGAGGCTGGACCTGCAAGAAATCCTTGACTGTCTGGACAGATTTTGCTTTCTCTTCCACCTTCTTCAGCACCTGCTGTGCAGGGGAGCCAAACAAATTGAGCTTATCCATGGGAGCATCTAGGAGCTTTGATTTAACATGGTCTGGTAAGGACTGTTCTTTTAACCATGCATGTCTTCTGATCACTGTGCCAGTCATGGCTGATCTAAAGGAAGCCTCCAGTGCATCATAGCCGCATTTTAAGGAATGATTACTGACCTGCTGAATGTTATGTACCATTTCCTGTACAGATTTTTTGTCTAATGGTTCATCAGAGGACAGTTTTTTAGTTAACTGGTCTAACATAAATTCCTGATACTGAATCATGTGGAATTGACAGTTCAAGGCCCTAGCTGAAAGAGTAGCAGAAGTGTAAACTTTTTTACCCCATCTCTAAGGCCCTAGATTCCCTTTCAGAGGGAGGGGTTTTGGTAGAGGTAGCTGCTACAGCCTTGGGTCCCTGGGAGATAGTTTCGGGATCTGCAAAAGGGGCCTTATACAAATGATAATGTGTGTCCGGAACCCTGTAGTACCTATCGGGCTTAGCAGGGGCCGGAGGAAGAGAATCAGGATCAGTACAAGCATCATTAAAAGCATCATCCACAACAGTAAGTACTGGAGGAATGGCTAAAGGCCTATGCTGTGGCAAATGCAAAAAGGTTCTAAGCCTTTTCCTAGAGTCTGAAAAATCCTGGCCTGCCATTGAAATTGTTCCCTCATAGTATGCAAGGTTTCCCCAAAAGAAAATTCCTCAGGCGGAGAGGCAGAAGGAATGGACTCTTCTGCATCAGAGTCCTCATAAGGCGAAAAAGGGGCCTCTGGAGGGTCTGAATTATCTGATTCATCAGAGGAGCCATCTGAAGAAACTGGCTCAGGGGGCTCTACTCTAGTCCTCTTCTCTGGAGGTGGGTGAGAGGACCTGTCTGGATGTGTTTGGGATCCCCGGATCAAAGAAATGAGATCCTCTGCTAGACTAAGCATTTGTGAACTAGAACTGGGCCTGTGAAAGGGGGTCTTAGCAGGCACAGGTTTGGTAGTTTTTGCTGCTTTAGCCCTGGCAAAGGCCTTAATCGACATGGATGCAGGAGGCCTAGCAGCTCCACGTGCAGGGGTTGAAATATCCAAAGGGATAGTATCTGATAAATCCTGTGAACCTGCAGGAGCAGGTGGGATTTCAGTAGCAGATTCAGCCAAGCTGGATGAGGCCTCGGTAAGTGGCAAGCTTTCGGCCGAAGGAAGAACCGTGGACTCTGTTTCAACCGAAACCGAGACACTCGCGGTTGGCTTAACCACAGTTTCGGCCGAAACCGCGGACCGCGAGTGTCGGTCCTTTTCCTTGCGTTTTTTAGAAGTTTGGTAGTCGGAGTATCCGACGGCATAATGTAAGCAAAAGCGGAGCCGAAAAACTCTTCAGCAAATTCAGACCGTCTAAGCGTTCGTCGGTTGAAAGAAGCACAGGCTAGACAAGCTGCTACGTCATGGTCTGGGCCTAGGCAAGGTAAGCAGTAAGAGTGTAAATCTTTATGAGGTATTTGTTTCCCACAATTTAAACAGTTATTCACTTTTTCTGACATCGGCTGAGGCAAGAAAGAGTCCCCAACGGGGTACTTAGCTTTTTAGAAGTCTTCGGTACTTGTAGTAGTAATCTCTGGTTCTGACCGACCGGCACTTGCGAACAGCTTCTGCTTGGCCACGCGGCAAGAAAGACTGAGGAAAATGGCGTTGGCTGATGCCTTTATACCCGAAGAACTGCAGCTATGACGTCAGGTGAAGTGCGACACCAGCCGAGGCCAGACCCAGACTTTGGAATCCGGCCGACCGTAGGGCTGCCTGACGACAGGACAACCCATTTGTAAGGACTGCAGATGCATCCTTGAAGGACATCCAAATTTGTAGAGGCCAGTAAGGGGCAGAGGATCATCTTGCATCCCAATATGGTAGCTTTCTGAATTAGTTTGGGAATCGGGGAAATGGAGGGAATGCATAAAGAAGTCCCTGGGGCCAATCGTGAACTACAGCATCTCTGGGGAGGTGCCCAGGGAGAGGAAGGAGAGAGAAGAAATTGTCGCACTTGCTGTTGATGGGGGTGGCAAAAAGGTCATAGCAAGGCTGACCCCATTTGCGGAAGATTTTGTCCGCCACAGACTGATTGAGACCACTTGTGAGGCATAAGAATTGCTCTGCTCAGCCTGTCTGCTATAACGTTGGACTTCCCAGGGATGTGCGCTATCAGAAACCATTGGGAAGAGATCACTCACTGCCAAAGTCTGAGTGCTTCTCGACATAAGGGGTACGACTTGGTTCCGCCCTGCTTGTTGATGTACCATACCACTGACATATTGTCTGTTTGAATTGCAATGGTCCCGGTGGGAAGAGTTCTGAAGAGCTTGCAACGCTAAAAGCACGGCTCATCTCCAAGACATTGATATGCAGATGGTACTCGTGAGGCTGCCAGGTGCCTTGGACTGTTCTGCCCTGAAAATGCCCCCCCCCCCCCAATCAGGGAGGCATCCGTGGTCACCATAGCTACTGGAGGAGGAAAAATGAATGGTCTTCCCTGGTGTAATGATGGGGAAACAATCCACCAAACAAGTTGGTTTTTGCTGGAAGGACCATTGTGTGAACAACATCCACTGAAGAATCCTCATGTGAAAACGTGCAAGGGGAACTAGTATTATAGCCGCTGCCATGAGACCCAATGTTTTTAGGACAAATCTGGCCTGAATCTTTTTGCAACCTAATGAGACCTGCACATGGCTAACACACTGTCTGCTGGGAGAGTTGCTGACATGTCCTTTGTGTTTAAATTTGTGCCTATAAAGTTGATAGATTGACAATGCAGACTTTTCAAAATTTATTGTGATGCCTAGAGTAGAGCACGTTTGGATGGTGTAGTCTCTGGCTAGCAGCAGGTGATGCCTGGTGGTTGCAGTAAGGAGCCAGTCATCTAAATATGGAAACACCTGGAATCCTTGCCATCTCAAGTGAGTGGTGACTACTGCCAAACATTTGAACACCCTGGGGGCTGTGGTGAGACCAAAGGGCAGCGCTCTGAACCGATGATGACTGGCTCCCAGCCGGAAGAGGAGGAATCTTCTGGAGCGTCTGTGCATTTTGATATGGTAGTACGTGTCCTGAAGATCTATGGAGCACATCCAATTGTCCTGACCCAGAAAGGGTAAAATGGACTGCAACGTGACCATCCGGACTTCATTCTTTGAACAGACCTGTTTAGTCTGCTGAGATCCAGAATGGGTCTCCAGTCCCCTGTCTTTTTTGGCACCAAAAAGAACCTTGAGTAAGTTCCGGATCCTTGTTGGTCTGCTGGGACTGACTGGATGGCTCTTTTTCTTGGCAGTTTTGAAATTTCTTGAACTGCTTGATCCCTTAGATTTGGTGGAACATCTGGAAGGGATTTGATGGAAAAGAGTGGAGTGCGAAAGAAGGGAATTTTGTAGCCTTCGGATATGATAGCAAGTACCCATTTGTCTTGTGTTATACTTTGCCAGGCTTTTGGGTACAGCGATAATCTTCCCCTGACTGCCTCAGAAGGTGGACAGTCAGGCAGCACTTCAGGGATGCTGGAAGGACTTGTCAGAGAAGGATTCTCTTTGGCCCTGATTTTGTGGACCCTCCTGCCCCTAGGGCGGTGTCTATTGTTCCCTCCTCTGCCCCTGGAGGAGAACTATCCATGTGTGTCAGGCACGGCTCCCTAGGATTTCAGGAACCACATCTTCTCACTCTTCTGACCCTTGGGATACGGTCTTGGAGTGGAAGAATGGACTCCAATGGCAGAGAGAGTCTTGCCTTCCTGCTCACACCTGGTAAGGGTATCCTTCATCTGTGGTCCAAACAGAGCAGAACCATCAAAGGGGGTGTTAGTGAAAGACATCTTGAAGGGTTCTGCAAAGTTGCATAACCGTATCCAAGCATGTCGTCTCAAAGCCACACCTGTGCCTGCGGCCCTACTCGCTCCATCGGCTGCATAAGAGATGAGCCGCATGGAGGAGTTTACTACAGAATTTAGAGTCGCTAGCTGGGAGACAATCTTTGCCTGAGCCCCCGCAGCTGATGGATCTTGAAGGGCATCTCCTAGCTCTTTAAGGAGATCCCTTTGAAGGCGGGTAAAATGGCACAAATAGTTCACAGACCTCATAGAAAAGGTCGCTGAGGAAAACAACCGCTTCCCATATCTGTCCAGCGTCCTAGATTCCTTATTAGGGGGATGGACAGATGAAGTTTCAGCCAACTCCTTTTTAGTGGCCGCTGCTACCACCATGGCATCCACGGGAACACCCTTGGTCAGAAATTGCTCATCTTGAGGGGCAGTGATGAATTTTGTGGGCCTACGGGGAGTTGGTTCCATTGAGTCTGGAGCTGACCACGCCTTTCAAGCCACCGGCATCAGTGGATCAAAAGGCGGAGGACACCCAAGAGGTGGAGGGTCAGGAACCAAACACATCCAGGAATACCGACATCCTCGGAAGGGTTAAGGGTAGTCCAGTTCCCCCTCTGCCTAAGGATTTCAAGGATGTCTGAGGAGACGTCCTCAGAGTGTGATCTCGGGGACCCTTCCAACTCTAAGTCAGTATCTGAAGTGACAGACTCAGGGGAGTCAACATGCTTCCTCTTGCATTTCCTCTTTCGAGGGGGCTCCTCTGAATGAACAGGGGAGGCCTCGGAATAGGAAGATACACCCAATGGGGTGCCCTGGAGTGCTTGTTCCCCACGCTTGGGTTCTGGAGGAGGGGCAGAGGCAGGAGCAGGCACCATGGGGGGAGGAGCCGATGAGGCTGACCGCGAGGCTGACTCAGATGCCAGTACACTCCTCATGACATCGAAGGCGCCCCTTCCCAATACCAGAGAAGGTTCCAGCTCCAAAGAGACCAGAAACTTTCCTGGCACAGAGAGAGACGGCTCCAAAGCCGAAGTAGTAGCCGAACTCACCTGCGCCGAAGCTCTGAGAGGGAGAACGGGGTTGGACAAGGGTCCGATGCCACTCGCTCCCTCGGAGCAGACAAGGGAGTCCTGGCACCCAGATCCCTCCAAGGATGGCACCATGGAAGAGATCAGAGCCAACAATGGAACCAAAAGGGGAGGTATTGGCGCCGACGGACCCACGGTTCCAGCCACAGCATGCTCCAGCTCCGAACTCAAGGGATGAGTCGAAGGAGGAACTATCGGAGAAACATGTAGAGCCGAGCCCTGATGAGGGTGGCTGGATAGCATTTTTGCCAGGGCCTGCGACTTTAAAAGCCTGCTCACCACTCTCTCCAAATCATGGTCAGATAACCTAGACAGAAAAGAGTGGGACCGATGACTACGCTCAGACTGCAGTAAGGGTGACCCTGGAGCAGAGTGTATCGACTTCAAGGATGGTGACCTGCAGCATTTTCGACTCCCTGATGGTTCCGACGGAAGAGTCGGGGCTGACTGGGAGATAGGAGCTGAAGTTAACGTAGAGATAGGTGCTTCAGTTCATGCTGGAACCGAAGTTGAAGCAGAAGCCATACTCGTCGACAGCTCAGAGCTGGGAGCTGACGGCTTCGTTGGCCTAGAAGGTTTCACTGACAGAGTCTTGGCTGGTGATCCTTCAGGTTTAAGCAAACCCCTAAGGATAAGCTTATTCCTACGCTCCTGCAGGACTCTTGTTCGGTGTGTCACAATGTTTAATCCAAGAGTCCTGCAGGTGTAGGGAGCCCAAGCAATAAACACAAGTGTGACCATCTGTCAAAGACATTTTCTGACAGCATGAGTCACACTTCTTGAATCCCGACACTTTTGTGTCTTTAGACATTCCTGTGAAGGAAAATCAATTACAAAGAACAAGTATAAAGGAGAGTAGGTAATTGGAAAAAAATATACACAAAGCACACAAGTTACCACACCCTAACAGCACACACACACACATTATACAAGACCTACAACTACCACAATTTCTAATTAACTTTATCTACCTTAAAAAATAAAACAATGACAAACCTCTAACTAAAATGGCTTGCTTTGAAAAGGTAAACGGGAGTGGGGGAGGGAGAGGAAAACTCTCTAAGGAGAAAACAAGTTTTTAAGGGGGGGGCACTAAAACTACCATAGAACCTACTAAGCTATGACAATAAGCGTATATTCAATAAAGTACTAAATATAGTGAGTAAAGAGAAAATATACGACCTGAGCCAGTAAACGCAACCTCGTAGCAGAAGAGGCAAACGAGATCTGGGTATCTAGCGCCAGGCATCATGGGATATAGGGGGGCCTCAAGCCAGTAAGCAGCTCTCAAGCTTTTGAAGATGGCCGAGTCAGAGCCGAGGATCGGCTCCAGACCCAACCAGCAAGAATGAAGGCAAGATAGACAGCTTAACATTAAACATTTCCCACCTTTTTGGTTATGTGAAATAGACATCAGAGGTGTGAAGAAATGGAATCCAATGGCAGAAGAGGTTTGCCATCTTGCTCACTCCTGGTCAGAGTATCCTTGGAGCATGGGCCCAAATAATGTTGATCCATTAAAGAGAGCATTCAAAGACATCTTGAAGCTTTTAGCAAAATCATAGATGTACACTGTTGTGGTGACAAAGTAATGCTGTTACCTGCTGCTCTGGCCATGTCATCTTGGTTGCCAGCTGCAATTCCAGTGCCCTAATGGACTCCATCATCATGTCACCTGTTAAGGACTGACAGCTCATTTGTCAAATCTCTCTGCATTATGGTCAACCAAGTAAAAAATAGTTCTGCCCTTGCAAAGAATAAATGCTTTCTAAACTTGTCCAGAGCCACACACTGGGGGAGTGGACAGAGGCAGTCTCCTCTAAGAGTTCCATCTAAGTATCTGATGCCATCAAAATGTCATCAAGTGCAAGCCCCTTACTCTGGTCTGCTCTATCCATCGGGGACACAAATTCCACCTGGCTTATAAGCTGGTTCCTTTCAAGCCCACTGGGACACCAAACCATCTCCTGGAGTTAACACCAAGACTTAGGCCTGCACCAAAATCCTCAGAGTTCTCCAGGGAAGGGGCATCACTGGAACAACCTTCCCGCGAAGGAGTTCCAAGAACTTTCTGAAGGACATGTCTTCTTAGGGAGATCTTAGTGAACACTCCCCCTTCATCAAAGTCAGTGTCTTCAGTGAGGGATTCCTGGGAAGAATCCAAATGCCTCATTTTACATTTGTGCTTGCTATGCTCCTCTGCAAAGGCAGAAATTGGGGAGAGTTGGAAGCACTAGAAGAATCAAATACCTGGTTGGCTTGAGGCTGGTTAATGCAGGCTGTCCTATGGAGAGATGGAGGTGGTAGTGAAGAACATGCAACCGCAGGGGCTTGGGTTAGATCTAAGAAAGTACAAGTCACCCCCCCCCTCTCGAGCGGGAGATGATCTCAAAAGCTTCAAACATTTAAGCAGGTCAAGAGTGGTTGGAGTACAGTGAATCAAATAAACTGTCAGAGTCAAAGACACCCAAGGTAGTCAACTCTGGCAGGTAAACTGCCTGAGAGGGACTCTGATCAAAATTTGTTGGATCTGATAAGCAGACCAGAAAAGGAGATGCAATGGGAGTAGACTAGTAAGAGTTTGCCATCCCTGTGCAGGAAGAACCGCCAATTTTATTTGGGCCTTCAAAAATTTCATCTTTTCTGGATCTGCCTTCGATAGGCTCAAACTACTGCACTGACCTAAACAAAAGCTACAGAGGGCAGTTTAGAGAACCACTGCCCATTGTCAATCTTGAGGGAGAGCTAGTGACCAGATCATGGGAGAAGGACCTGTGGGGAAAAAAAATGGATCCAGTAAACACTGAGCAGCTGAAGACTGGATCTTAACCTGATCAAACCCCACAGGAGATGGGGAAAATGCCAAATCCAAGGGCCTTTGGAGAAGGACCTAAGATTCCTTGGAGCCTTCCTTAGAGTGATCCCTGTCCCCATCTTTCTCAGTCTGTCATTATTAGTCTTGCCAGAGGTTTTCTGCAACAAAGGAGACAAACAGAAGTGGAAGTGTCCCTCAACTGGGTGAGAAGGCCCACCAATACTAACTTTGAGTGATGATCCAAATAAGGTTAATGACCCAAAGAAAAAACAAATCTCACAAAAATAGTCTACACTGGCAGAGCCCAAACATTACACACATTTTTCACATGAATCATGGAGCAGAATTTTGTGGCCACAATCAAGGTACGTTTTAACCTAAAGCCTTATGTGCCACACTGCACTGACAAAACATGAGAAAAAGGATGGAAACTTTTCGCAAAATGACTCAGTAGGTCCAACACACTAAGCCAAAACCTGGTGAAAAAGTTCAGCAAAATCACTCAAATCATTAAATCTAAACACTTGGCAAACATCAATCATTAACTGGCAAGTTCTCTCAAAAGCCAATTTCCCTGCAAGGAACAAAGGGGAGAAAAAAACATACAGGGTAATAGCTAGACAAACAACTAATAGCACTACAACAGCTATGAATGCCAACTCTTGAAAAAAGAATGGTCAGAAACTTACCAAAAGCACTGGGGAAAACATTTACCTGGCACAATAAGCTGAGCCTTGAAGAATTTGTTGATCATTAGAGCAAATAAGATCTGAAGGAAGTGCAGGCAGCAGTGTATTATGGGAGAAGGAAGGAGCTTGAGCTTTAAGTTTAGCTGCTGGCCTCAGCTCCAATACAGCTATCTGTTGAGGTGGATGGGAAAAAATTTCGATCCAGATAAATACAAGCCTTAAATTTGTTTTAGTACCAACCAGAAAATTGTTTCCATTTGCTAATATACAATTTCCTGGCAACAAGTTTCTTTGCCTCCTTTAATACCTGTTGCACATTCTCAAAAAAAATAAATGCCTAAATGGTCTTAAATTTATCATCCACATAGCTAGCTGAAGTTGTTCAAGTTGCAGTGATTCAAATACTCCTTATCTTACAAGAGTAGGTCCAGTATGTGAGGAAGCTTGTGGCAATTGCCTTATTCATTTCTAAAAGAACGAACCAGCTTTTCCTGGGCCAGAAGCGAATCACAAACTTTAGATAGGCCTGAAACTTCAGGATGACCCTGGACATTAGTGAAAAGGGAGGAAAAGCATAAATGAACATTCCTGTCCAAGAAAAAAGATCATCTGTTTTCCAGGCCTTTTTGCATGCAGTCCTGTAGCAGAATTTTGCCTGCTGATTGTTAATGTTGGTAAACAGATCTCAGGTGCTCCTCACAAGTGGATCTATTCCAGGTAGACCTCTCAATCAATTTCCATTTTTTTTTTTTGGGTGTCCTGGTCCTGCCCAGCCTGTCTGCCTAAACATTTTGCTCTGATGGCATGTAAGATGCCTGCAGAGTGAGACTATAACGTAATGTAAAGCTACATCCCAGGCTACCATGTCTAGTCTGCAGAGAGGATAATATATGGTTCCCAATGTTCATGTACCACATTAATGTGGTGATGTCTTTAATCACTTGGCAATGGTCCAGGGGAACAGATGACTGAGACAAAGTTGACAGCATTTATTACTGACAAAAGCTCCTATGTTTGTGTATTGGTCTTTGTTCCACAGACCCTGCACTTCAACTCCTATTGACAGTGTCCCCCAAGCAAAGTATGAGCATTCTGTAGTTACAGACTGTGCAACGGCTGGAAAAGAGAGAGACCTGCATTTGGATAAAACTTGTCTCTCCACCAAGAGAGTTCCCTATTTACATATCCCCAAACAGGAATCTGGAATGTCAGGGGATGTTGAAGATGGGACCACACTGATATGGATTCCCATTACAGCAATCATGGGAATCACAGATGCCATGAATCCAAGCGATCTGAGAAAATCCCTAAGGCTTTGGTTTGAGTGGACAAACTAAGGAATAGACCTAGCTATAGATCTTTTTCCTCAGGAAAAAAGGCTCTATGAAGTGAAAAATAGACAACACAGTCATGTACACGTACCATAAATGTAGACGTTAGAATGTATTCACTGTTGCAGTCATTACATTTGGGTAATCTGCTGGCAGGTTGCCCTCAGTCGACCTGAATTCCAAAGTCTTGGGTCCTGCGTCGGTTGCTGTCTCCTCTTCCATGTCGTCGTCAGGGGTATAAAACATGCAACAGACGCCATTTTCTTTAGTTTTTCTTGCCCCCAAAAAGGTGGCAAAAAAAATGTATATATATATATATATATATATATATATATATATGTATGTATGTATGTACACACATGCATCACTATATACTTTACCTTCAACTACAAGCAAATGCACCACATAGGTTGTAGAAGATAGAGAAGGAAATATAAACTCCAGAATGACAGGGGGATGGCGGGAGGGTAACCTGGACTGCAGCAGTGAATACACTCTAACATCTACATTTATGGTAAGTGTACACAACTGTACTATGTTCTACGTGTTTCACTGTTGCAGTCATTACATTTGGGTAGAATCCCAAAGCTATGGTTGGGGGGCTGGAGCTAAACAGCATTAGGAGCGGCTATAAGGCCCAGCAGAACCGCAGTGGCAAAGCCTGCTCTGGATTTAGAGTAAAGAGGCAAATGATAATGCTTTGTAAAGGTGTGAACAGAACTCCAAGTAGCAGCCTCTAGAATGTCTTTGGTTGGTACTCCCCTTAGAAAGGCTGCTGAAGTAGCTGCAGCTCTGGTGGAATGAGACCTAATGCCCTGGGGCACAGGTTTACCATGGTGTAAGTAGCAGAAACGGATACAGTGGCTTATCCACTTTGAAATTGTCTCCTCTGAAACAGCCTTGCCCTCTGATCCTGCAACATATGTCATTAGCAATTGCTCAGACTTTCTTATAGCTTTAGTCCTGCTTAAGTAGAATCTTAGTTGTCTGTGTATGTCCAAGGAATGCAGAATTCTCTCCCCCTTGTTCTGCGGATTTGGGTAAAAGGTTGGCAGATGAATTGTTTGGTTAAGAGCCACACTGGAAACTACCTTAGACATAAAAGTAGGATTTGTCCTCAGAGATACCCTGTCTGGGTAAAATATGATAAAAGGCTCTATAGCCATGAGGGCCTGTAGCTCAAACTCTTCTTGCTGAAGTAATTGCTAGAAGCAGAGCGGTTTTCCATGATATGAACTTTATAATCAGCGGTAGCAGCTGGTTCAAATGGAGGCGGGGTGAGCTTTTCCAACACACAATTGAGTTCCCATGCAGGCAATGGTGATCTTCTAGGAGGCCTTAGATTTTTGGCTCCTCTAAGATACTGCTTTAGTAAAGGATGAGAATTGTAATGAGCCGAAATGGCAGGGGCATGGATTTTAATTGATAACTGAGATGCTTGACAAAGGCCTATCTTAAGTATTGCAATATCTGAGGAATATTTGGGTCTGCTGTATCAGTTCCTTGTACTCTATTCCAAGTACAGAATCTCTTCCAATTGTCAGTATAAGATTTTCTAGTACTAGGCCTTTCTGGCTTCCAAAATGACATCCATCACAGCTTTACTGAGAGGTGTTGTTTGTATGACTACATGATCAGCCACGCTGCCAGGTTCAGAGTCTGTAGTTGATTGTGCAGGATCTGATTGTTTTGCTGGGACAGTAGTTGTGGTCTTTGAGGCAAGGTCCAAGCTGGGTATTGAGACAAGTTCCTTAGGACTGGGTACCAATATTGGTGGGGCCAGTCTGGGGCAATTAGTATCATCTTTGGTTTCTCATCTGACTTTTAGGAGGACCTTGGGGAGAAGAGGCAGAGGAGGAAAGGCATAAACTGAGAGGTTTTTCCAACTGAAGGACAGGGCATCCACTTTCCATGCTTGTCTGTGATGAGTCCTTGTGCAGAATCTTTTCAATTGATAATTTTGAGGACAGGCAAATAGATCTATGTCTGGGCCCCCCATTTTTCTGTTATCATGCTGAAGACTTGTGGATTTAGTTTCCACTCGTGAGGGTCCATAAGGTTTCTGTTTAAATCATCTGCCACAGTGTTTGTTTTCCTGGCAGGAATTGTGCTTGAAGATGTATTTGGTAGGTCAAAGCTGTGTTCCACACTGTCATGGCTAATCTGTAGAGGGGGTACGAGTGTGTGCCCCCTTGCTTGTTTATAAACCACGACTGTGGTGTTGTCCGTCTTTATCAGTAGTTGTCCTGGATGAAGTCCTTGAAGGCTGTTAGGGCATTTTGAACAGCTAGCATCTCTTTCTGGTTGATATGCAGATGCATTTGTTTTGGTGACCATACACCCTGAATGCATCTTCCTGCCATGTGGGCCCCCAGGCATAATCTGATGAATCTGTTGTGATGGTTTGGCTGGCAGGGGGTAGAGTGAATGGCCGTGCCATGCCTTTGCCCACCACAGAAACTCCTGTTGCAGGCAGGGAATGAGAGGAATCATTGTTTCCAGAATGTGAGAATGTTGACTCAAACGTTTTAGGTACCACTGAAGTTTCCTCATATGCAGTCTTGCATATGGAATCAGTAGTATGCAGGATGCCATTAAGCCCAGAGCCTGCAGAAGACTGGGTTTTTTTTGCCATCAGTTCGAAGTTAGTCATCAGTTGCCTTTGTCTGGCATGAGGCAAGTCATCTGGGCAGTTGTATTCAAACTTGCACCCAAGAATGTTATCTTTTGAGAGGGTACCAGTTGTGATTTATTTTCGCTTATTGTGTAACCTAGGCAGGTTAGAAGCCTTTTCACAAATGCCAGATGTCGAAGAATAATGCCCTTGTTCTCTGCTTGAATGAGTCGTCCAAGTAAGGATATATTTGTATATGTCTTTGTCTGCAAAATGCAATTACTGATGCCAGGAACTTTGTAAAGACCCCGGGCGCAGTAGATAAGCCAAAGGGCAGTGCAGAGAATTGGTAATGCATTAAGCCAGCCTTGAATCTGAGGTATCTTCTGCACAACTGCCTTATTGGGACATGCAGGTATGCCTCTTAGGTCTGTCACCAGCCAAGCATTCTTGCCCAGCATGGGCAGAAGCTGCTGCAAAGTCAGCATTTTGAATTTTGGAATGTCCAGGTGTGTGTTCAAAATCGATAAATCCAGTATTGGCCTCCAGGCCTTGTCCTTTCTGGGTACCAAGAACAATCTTGAGTAAAAACCTTGTCCTTTTTCCTGTTCTGGTACTGTCTGAATGGCCGCCATATCCATGAGGGACATAACCTGTTTCTGTGCCTCTGTCCATTGATTTTTTGGCAGATCTGGCCACCATTTGCCATTGGCAGATTGTGGAAATGAAATCTGTATCCCTGTGATACAGTGTTTAGTACCCACTTGTCCTGGGTTAACTGCCAATTTTGAGCAAAAAGTGCTAGTTTTCCCCCTATGGGTGCTACTAAAAGATAAGTGCTTGGTGTAGGCAGAGGGAAGTCATTGGGATTGCTTTCTGTAGGTTTGCGGTTTATCTCCTCCAGATTTGGAGGTGGAAGCGCCCCATTGCTTTGACCTGTATGAGTCTTGCGCCTGGTATCTGCAACCCTTAGGGCATCTGGATTTGCCCCTTTGAGCTCTGACACAGGAAAGGACCAGTTTTTTGTAGGCCAGTGCCTACTGAATCTTGGTGGCTGCACTTGTAAGTCTTTAACAGTTTGCATAGACTTCGCTTTATCTTCCATTTTCTTTAAAACAACTTCTGCCTTAATACCAAATGGAAAATCATGCTGTAAAGGTGCATCTAGCAATTTAGCTTCAACATGATCAGGTAAATTTTGTTACTTTAACCAGGCATGCCTCCTAATCACAGATCCAGTAACTGTGGCCCTGAAGGAGGCCTCTAAGGAATCAAAACCACATTGCAAAGTATGCTTTTCAACTTGTTCAGCTGCATGCACTAATTCCTGCAATTCTTTATTTTTTGCACATTCTGAAATCAACATTTTCTGTTTCAGCAATCCCATAACATGTTGTTGGTACTTAAGCATATGAAATTGACAGTTTAAGGCCCTGATTGCCAAGGTTGTAGATGTATAAACATTTCCCCCATCTGTCCAGTGCCCTTGAATCTCTGTCAGAGGGGCTAAGATTTTTTTGCTGTTGAGGCCTTAACTCCCTTTTAGACCCTGTGAAATAGTTTCAGAATCAGCAGCAGGGTTTCAAAATAAAAATTTATGAGAGTCAGGGAACCTGTAGTATCTGTCAAGCTTACTGGGAGCCTGAGGTAAGGAGTCAGGGGTCAAGCTCGACTCCGAAAACACATCATCCACAAGGTCTAAAACAGGGGGAATGGCTAAAGGCCTGTGCTGAGGAAAGAAGGAAATCCCTGAGCCTCTTTTTTGATTGAGAAGTCTTGACTCTCCCAGTGAACATGCTCCCTCAAAGTATACAAAGGTTTCTCCAAATTAATAATTCTCAGGAGGAGATGCAGATGGAATAGACTCCTCAGCATCAGAATCCTCATAGGGAGGTATAGATAATTCCTGATCAGAAGAGGAATCAGAAGAAACAGAAACCTGATCTGAAGATTCATAATCAGTGTCTTGCCCAGGACTCTTATCAGAAGGGGGATAGGTACCCCTGATCAAGGTAATAAGGTCTTCAGCCATTTTGACCATCTGTTTTTTAGGCATAGAGGCCTGTGCACGTGGCTCATACGTCGTTTTTTTTTTAGTTTTAGAAGTTGCTTTTGTCTTTGGTTTTGCAGCCTTCATCAGTTTGATATACAAATGTTGAGGTCTGAATACACCCTCAGAAGCCAGTGCCTGCTCAGCGGCTCCAGACCCATCAGAGGGAGATGTATCTGTTGGTTCAATACCTAGAGTATCTTGCGGCATGCCAGACTCCACATGGGTGTCATTAGAGGCCTGCGACTCGAAGGTAGCAGGTATCAGGGGCTGCGAAAGTGCCTCACTGAGTACCGGCGAACTGGCGACCGGCTTTGGAGAAGCTTTGTAGTCTGTTTTGGATCTCAACTGCCTTTCTGTCTTTTCATTGCGTTTTTTATGGACTCCGGTAGTCGGATTACATCTGACATTCCTTGGTTAGTTAAATCTGTTTCCAAAATACTTTGATGCAAAAATATACAGACGCTTAATAGTGAGTTGGTTAAATCTAGCACAAAACCGACAGCCAGGCATGTTGCGATCAGGGCCTAGGCAATGAATACAGTATAGATGGAAATCCTTACGAGGTATTTGCTTTCCACAAGTAATACAATTAACTTTTTCTGACATCGGTAAAAAGCAAGAAAAAAGTTTCCCCCAATGGGGTACTTGGCTTTAGTGAAGACTTCGGTTCTGAAACTCAAACTTGAATATTTCAGTAGTCGGGCAACCGGCACTTGCGAAATGCTTCTGCTTCGAGCACCGCGCGGCAATAAAGACTAAAGAAAATGGCATCGGCTGCATGTTTTATACCCCTGACGTCATGGAAGAGGAGACCGCAACAGACGCAGGACCCAAGACTTTGGAATTCAGGCCGACTGAGGGCAACCTGCCAGCAGGTTACCCACATGTAATGACTGCAACAGTTAAACATGAAGAACATCCCCCGGAATACAATCCATTCAGGAGTCAAACAAAACTTTTGGATGTTTTCCTGAAACACTAGTCTGAGAGGATAATACTAACCAACCTGGTCCCTAATTAAACCAAGGACCATCTTTACATTGAAACATTTATCAAAGGCATTTTTATTGTCTCTACATATTGAGTTATAAGGAAGGGGGTGACCCCTCCATGGTCCTGGTTGTGACAAATAGTCTTGTTTATACACATTTTCTGGTATTTACTGATTTGGAGACATTTATTACAAGTGTATTCAGTAGGAGATGATTGTCCCCACAGACTGGATTTACTAATGGTTCCACATACTGTCCAAATTATTTTTGGGCATATACGATTATATTCCGGATATTCTACTCTTGGTCTTCCTTGTGTGCTATACAGGGTTAGTTGAATTTTCTATATATTTGTCCTGTCCCTGTTTAACTTTTTTGCGCATTATTAGTGATAACTATAAGGTGGGGGATATTTCCTTCACCTGTTTATTATCTGGCTATTAGCATTATAGCTCCCTTGAGGCTTACTTAACGACTTGTTTCTGGTATAATACTGGCAGATAGGGACTCTATTTTTGTAGTATTTTGGTTTTTGGGTTGAATAACCAACACATTGTGAGCTTATGGTCATGGATCTTGAGACAATTTTGAAGGGGCTCTGTGCCGACAAGAATGATGTACATGTTTTTGGCATTGCTAACAAAAATGACAATAATGCTGATGAACGGAATACGGATCCAGTTGACTGCTGCCATCTGGCCTTTAATAAATTAGGAAAGAGTATGAAAACATTTATGAACAAATATCTGGCATCTCGAGCTTTTTAAAGCTTACCAAAGTAAAGATATTACACCCAGAGGGCTTAGGGTCAAAATACAGCCCCTGGTGGGTAAGATGGATGATTTGTTGTTGCTGGAGTCTTGCTCAACAAAATGCTTCCATGTCATGTGTTCGCATTTTAAGTTCCTATTATGAATGTATGATAGATGTGAACATTGAGGAAGTGAAAAAAAATGTGTGAGGAATTAAAAATATACGAGGGCCAACCTCAATATTCTACTTGCCTTAAGCTTGCAATGGAGCCTTTTTGCTTTTGAGAAACGAATTAAAGATAAGAAAATACTAAAGGTCAACAGGGATCTGACAGACTATCAAGGGGTAAAACCCTTTGACGCTCAAAAAACTGTCAGATTTTGACACTAATGGGGGGGTCCAATAGGAAAAGACCAAGGTCTATTCTTAGAAAAATGGGCAATACATACAGCAGTATTTCTGCTGATGAGTCCTAAGCTACGGACACAGTGTGTGAGTGTACGGGACTCACCTGACTCAAAAAAACAACGGAGCTCAGACCACCCATTAGACATGGCAGGAGGAGGGTTGGGAGAAAGCAAAAACAGACAGTGGAGGGTTTGCTTCAAACCTTAATGTCCCGGTAGGTGAAGCTGACTATAATATTCTTAATATTTCTAAAGTGGAAATTACCGCTGAGCAGAAACAACTACTTAATAAAGGCTTAAACTATGTTATGGGGGGGGGGGGGTTTGTTGATGAAAAGTACAGTTTTGTACCTACCATAAATGTAGATGTTCGAAGATCCACATTGCTGCAGTCCTTACACTTGGGTAGTCCGCTGTCCTCGGTCAGCCTGAATATCAAAGTATTAGGCTGACGTCGGTCAAGGCGCTTAAGACTGACATCAGGACGTCAGGGTACAAATGCGCATGACCGACGTCATATCCTCAGTCTTTTCTTGCCCCAGATGTCAGAAGACCCTAAACAGAAAGGTCAAAAACCAAAAGACAGCAAAAAACAATCAACCACCCTTATACTAACCATATGTACAAAATATACAATATTCACAATATGTACAACCCAAACCACACAACCGCCTCTAACTACAGAGGGGAAGGAAGGAGGGTAAATTGGACTGCAGCAATGTGGATCTTCGAACATCTACATTTATGGTAGGTACAAAACTGTACTATGTTCTTCATCTCACATTGCTGCAGTCCTTACACTTGGGTAGAATCCCAAAGCAGAGATAAGGGAGGATGGCAAAACTATACTGCAGTAGGCGCTGCCAAAATGCCCTGTAAAATTGCAGTGGCAAAACCAGCCCTTGATTTAGAGTAAAGTAGAAGGTGATAATGCTTAGAGAAAGTATGCACTGAACTCCAAGTAGCTGCCTCCAAAATATCCTTAGTTGCCACCCCCCTTAAAAAAGCTGTAGAAGTGGCAGTAGCCCTAGTGGAATGAGGCCTAATCCCAGCTGGAATCTCCTTGCCATGATGGGAATAACAGAAAGCAATACAAAACCCAATCCACTTAGAAATAGTTTGTTTTGACACAGGCTTGCCCTGAGAACCCAAAGCAAAAGAAACAAATAACTGCTTAGATTGCCTGAACCCTTTAGTTCTGCTCAAATAATATCGCAACTGCCTGTGTATATCCAAAGTGTGCAAAATCTTTTCCCCTTTATTTTGGGGGTTTGCATAAAAAGTAGGCAAATGAATAGTTTGGTTTAAAGCCACACTAGAAACCACTTTAGGCATAAAGGATGGATTAGTACGCAAAGATACCCTATCCTTATGGAAAATTAAGAAAGGCTCAACCGCCATAAGGGCCTGTAACTCAGAAACCCTTCTTGCAGAGGTAATGGCCAACAAAAAAGCAGTCTTCCATGATAAATATTTCAACTCAGCAGTAGCTGCAGGCACAAAAGGTTGTAGAGTGAGTTTCTCCAACACAAAATTGAGATCCCAAGCAGGAGTAGGAGCTCTCCGTGGGGGTCTTATATTCTTTGCCCCTCTAAGGAATTGCTTAAACAAAGGATGAGAAAACAATGGTGGGTCACAGTCATAGTGAGCAGAAATTGCTGCAGCATGAACTTTAATAGAAGAGAAGGACAAACCTTTGTCCAGTAACTCAGTAAGATATTGAAGAGCCACACTTAAATTAGGCTTAGAAACATCAAATTCCTTTGCTGTACTCCAAAATAAAAATCTCTTCCATTTATCTGCGTACACTTTCCTTGTACTAGGCCTTCTGGCCTCCAAAATAACATTCAAAACTTGCTGTGGAAGCTGAGACCCTCCAGGGTTTAAAACAGAATATGCCAGGCTGTCAGGTGAAGAGAGTGAAGTTTGACATTGAGTAAATGACTGTTCTCCTGAGACAGAAGGTGTGGAATCAAGGCAAAGGCCATGGAGGCTCCCGTACCAGACTTCTCAGTAATGGGTACCAGTGCTGTCGAGGCCAATCTGGAGCTATTAAAATAATCTTTGGCTTGTCCTGTCTGACCTTCAGGAGTACCTTTGGGAGGAGAGGCAGAGGTGGAAAGGCATACACATGAAGATTGCTCCAATTGAATGAAAGAGCATCCACTTTCCAAGCTGTGGGATGAAACCTTTTTGTGCAAAACTTTGGCAGCTGGTAGTTTAGTGGAGAAGCGAACAGATCTATGTCTGGAGTTCCCCATGACACTGTCAATTTTTGAAAAACATGAGGATCCAATTTCCACTCGTGGGGATCCAGAATTTGCCTGCTCAACACATCTGCTAAGGAGTTCTGTGCTCCCGGCAGAAACCTTGCCTGAAGATTTAGCTGTAAACTGAGAGCAGTCTCCCACAAAATCATTGCTTGTCTGCATAGAGGATAAGAATGCGTTCCCCCTTGCTTGTTGATGTACCACATGACAGTTGTGTTGTCTGTTAGAACCAACACCTGCCCTGGAAGAAGTAAATCCTTGAAAGCTATTAAAGCAAATTGGACTGCTAACATCTCCTTCAAGTTGATATGTAGATGTTGAAGTCTGGCAGGCCACGTGTCTTGTATCCACTTTCCATTTAGATGAGCTCCCCAAGCTATGTCTGAGGCATCTGTCGTTAGAATTTGACGCCTCTGGCCGGGTCACAGAGAGTCCCTTGTTTAGGTGACATTCCTGAGCCCACCACAAAAATTCCTTTTGAATGCAAGGTATTATCTGAATGACAGTGTCCATATCTTGGCAGTGCTGTGTCCATACATTTTTGAGATACCATTGTAGCTTCCTCATATGCAGTTTGGCATTGGGAAGCACCAGAATACAAGATGCCATGACCCCCAAGGCTTGAAGGACTGTCCTTGCAGTCAGCCTGGACTGATGAGACAATTGATGGAAGTAAAGAGAAAGATTCTTTTGTTTGTCCGGGGTCAAAAAGGCCATCTGGGATGCTGTATTCAGTCTCACACCCAGAAAGCACATGTCCTGAGAGGGTACTAGACTGGACTTTATTTCGTTCACAGAATACCCCAGGCATCTTAGCACTGCTATCACATATTGCAAATGATGAAGTTCGTCCTTTCCTTGGGCCAGAATCAGGCAATCGTCCAAATAAGGATAGATTTGTATTCCTCTTAGCCTGAAGAAAGCAATCACTGGAGCCAGAACCTTCGTGAACACTCTGGGCGCAGTAGATAAGCCAAAGGGCAATGCATAGAACTGATAATGAGAAGTCCCAGCTCGAAAACACAGATACTTCCTGCAACTTAGCCTGATAGGAACATGAAGGTAAGCCTCCTTGAGATCCAGAGTCACCATCCAGTGATCTTTGCCCAGCAGAGGTAAAAGCTGTTGTAACATCAACATTTTGAACTTGGGAATGTCCAGATAAGTGTTGAGGATAGATAAATCCAAAATTGGTCTCCACGTGTTCCCCTTCTTTGGTACTAGGAACAGGTGAGAATAAAATCCTAGGCCCACTTCTGACCGAGGGACCGGTTGTATGGCCCCTATTTGGAGCAGCAGAGAAATTTGTTTGTGAGCCTCTAGTCTTTGCTGCGGAGGAACGTCCGGCATGCCTTTGAAAGGAGGCAAGGTATGGAAATAAAACCTGTAACCTTGGTGTATGATATCCAGTACCCATTTGTCTTGGGTAATCAAAGTCCAATTTTCCTGAAGAGTGCCAACCTTCCTCCCAAAGGTGCTGCCAGGCAAGAAGGATCTGGCAGCTGAAAAGGTAGGTCATTGGGCCTGTTTACGAAAGGACTGGCCCCTGCCCTCACCTGAAGATTGTGCAGGAGAACTCCCTGTTCTAGGTCTGAAGGAGCTCTGCGCTCTCCCTACCACGCCTAGATCTACCCCTAGACTGTGAATCATAAGAAGGGTATGTCCACCCCTTAGCAGGCCAATTCCTACTAAACTTGGAGGCTGGACTTGCAAAAAACTTTAACAGTCTGCATAGACTTAGCCTTGTCTTCCATTTTCTTCAAGACTGACTCAACAGGTGAACCAAACAACACATCAGACTGTAAAGGAGCATCCAAAATCCTTGTCTTAACATGTTCAGATAAATTCTGATCCTCAGCCAGGCGTGCCTGCGAAGAACTGACCCAGTGGCAGCCACCCTAGACGAGGCCTGTACAGCATCAAAACCACATTGTAAAGAATGCTTACCCACCTGTTCAGAGACATGCACTAAATCTTGTAATTCCTTACACTCAATGCCTTCCGCCAGAGCATCTACCTTAGACTTCAGTTGAGAAAGAAGATAGTTCTGATATTTCAACATGTGAAACTGGCAATTCAAAGCCCTCATAGCTAAGGTGGAGGAAGTATAGACTTTCTTTCCCCATCTATCCAAAGCTCTGGCCTCTTTATCTGGAGGAACCGGATTTTTACAACAGAGGCCTTGACACCCTTAGGTCCCTGACTAACAGTTTCTGGGTCCGCCCTAGGACTCTTATAAAGATATTTATGAGCCTCAGGCACCCTATAATACCTATCCGGTTTAACAGGAGCAGGAGGCAAAGAATCAGGATTAAGTGAAGCCTCCGCAAACACATCTTCCACAACATCCAGAACAGGAGGTATAGCCAAAGGCCTATGCTGGGGCAAAAACAAAAACTCCCTAAGCCTTTTCCTGGAATCAGAGAAGTCCTGACCTTCCCACTTAAAATGCTCCCTCATGGAATGAAGAGTCTCTGAAAATGAAAAATCCTCTGGAGGAGAAGCAGAAGGGGTAGATACATCTGCATCAGAATAAGGAGAGTACTCCTGCAAGTCTTCAGCCGAAGACTCTGAAACATCTGAAGGCTGCTCAAAACTCCCCAACTCTGGTTCCACCCTAGGCCTCTTATCTGGAGGGGGCAAAGAACCTCTAATCAAAGAAATTAAATCTTCTGCCATTTTAAGCATATGCTTCTTGGGCACAGATCCTGAAGAACTAGGAGTGACACCAACAGAAGCTAAACCTGGCCTGCCTCTGGGAGAAGCCTTAGAAACAGAAGGAGAAGGCCTAACCACCCTAGGAAGGGAGGGGAGTACAGTAACCTGAGAAGCCCCTTCAGCCTGACCTGCCTCCTGAGGCCACATCCTGCAATAACAAAGTCTCCCCCTGGGACTCCTGAGAAGCCTCCGGTGGAACCACCGGTTCCACTGACGCCTCTAAAGAACCGGCGTCCGGTACGGACGACTCTTCTTGCCTGGGCTTAGCTGCCTTGTCTTTGCGCTTCTTCGAAGAAGCGGGCGTCGGAGCATCCGACGGAATCTTATAATTGCACCGCTTCCCAAAGACCAACCTGGCACAATCCAACCTTCGCTTAATAATGCGCTTATTGAACCTAGCACAAAAGCAACACCCAACAACGTCGTGCTCAGGCCCCAAACAAGGAATACACAAAGTATGATAATCTCTATGCGGTATCTGTTTCACACAAGAAATACAGTTATTCACTTTTTCTGACATCCGGTAACCACTGAGGCAAGAAAAAAACAAAATATTCCCCAACGGGGTACTTAGCCAACTTTGACTCCGTCTGAAACTCCGAATTCGAAAAATTTCAGAACGCCGAACGGCACTTGCAACGCTGCTTCTGCATCGGACCATGCGGCAAAAAAGACTGAGGATATGACGTCGGTCATGCGCATTTGTACCCTGACGTCCTGATGTCAGTCTTAAGCGCCTTGACCGACGTCAGCCTAACACTTTGATATTCGGGCCGACCGAGGACAGCGGACTACCCAAGTGTAAGGACTGCAGCAACGTGAGATGAAGAACATCTAGTTTTGTCACTGATGTACATGACTTTTATGTGACAAGGCAGGTAGTAGAAAGTCTGATACAATACAGATAAGGAATAGTTTAGGTACTTATCCCTGTAATCATTGCAATTACTGCAAGTATTTGACTAAGAAACAAGAATTTATACAGCCAGAGCTTTCTTACATATTTGTACCCAGATTTCAAGCTACCTGTGACACCACAGGTCTAATATATCTAGCCACCTGTGAACAATGCCCAGTGTTCTACGTAGGTCTGACCAAAAGGAAATTGAAAAACCGTATCTATAACAATCAATACGATATTAAAAACAAAAATGAGCTTAATGCTCTAGCAAAGCATGTTCAACTTTTCCCTGGTCATTCCTTCATATTTAGAGTATTACAAATAGTAGAACCGAACATTAGAGGTGGTGATTACATGAACTTATTAGAGTTGAAGGAGTTAAAATGGATTCTCAGGCTAATCATCCCCCTGGACTGAATGCTTACATTTCACTTAGATCTTTTTTGAATACACGTAGATGAATTACTGTTTAGTTATTCATTTATTTATTTATTCGTTTATTTATTCACCTATTTATCCATCAAGTTTGTATGTATTCTCATACACACATATACATTAATATATTGAAGCTGTTTTTTAACTGATTTATCTCAACATAGTTTTTAACCATGTTATATATATTTTTTTTGTGTAGACAAGTTTTATGAAATGTTATAATCAACTTTATATACATATATTTTGTTTTTTATGGATAGCAACATGGTTTTAAAGGTGAAAAATATGAATATTTATTGAATAACTTGAACATCTTGTATATATACCTACGCTTTTTATCCAGGGATTTTAACCCATGAATTCCATAGATCTTTGTATATTTTTGTCTATATATTAAAATGCTTTAAGATTTTATAGACATATTTAACATACTTTATTTATATATGCTCAATCTGAGGTAGTGAGAGATTTTATATTTTATTTATGTTCAATAATTAATAGCTTTATATGCGATTTTAAATGTTTTTGAAAGTTGAAAAAGTTCATGAGCTCTGCTTGACAAAACTTTAAATACGTGTTGTCATCAATTGCTTTTGATGCTTGTAGTACTTTTTTAATGAGTTGATTGTTTTATTGATGAAATTAATTGAATAATTTGAAGGTGTTTTTACTATATATTCTCTGGAAGTTCACTATTATATACATGGTCTGAAGAAGCGTATCAGGAGATACGCGAAAGCGCTTACCCTTGTAAAAATAAAGTCTTTTATTTACTATTAACAACAGTCGTGGTGAGTCTAAGTTTTGTCTATCATCAAAGGCTTAAACTATGTTATGGGGGGGGGGGGTTTGTTGATGAAACTAGTTTTGTCACTGATGTACATGACTTTTGTCATAGACTGAATTTAAGACTGTTTTTTGGCTCTAAGGATGCCTCTCAAAGATCGACAGATTTCAAATTTCTAGTCAGACTATATGCCTCCTATGAATAAGCACGTATCTATATTCCACAACAGGCCATGCGCAAAGATTTACATTGAGTCAATACACTCCACTCTGTCATAACCTTACTGTTGGGGAACGACGAACCATACAGGAATTGAAGGATAATAAAAATATTGTTATATTACCAGCTAAGGGAGGGGCGGTAGTCGTCATGAATACGGATTATCTGGGGGAGGGAAATGGACAGTTGTCCAAATTCTCATCATTACATGTGTATGCCTATTGACCCCACACCTAATTTCAAAAGGGAAATTGATTCCCTTTTAAACAAGGTCGTCGATGAAGGTATTATTTCGGACTCTGTGAAATTACATTTAACTGTTTCAGATCCACAAAAACAAATATTTTACCTTTTACCCAAAATACACAAATCACTGACCAAACCTCAGAGTAGACCTACAGTTTCCGGCAGAGGTTCTTTGACCAAGCCTTTGTCTGTATTTCTGACCCCATACTTGAAACCTTTGCTTAGTTTGATTTGTGCTAGAATACAGGATACGACAATTTCTCAATATAGTATCAAATACCCAATTAGAGCCATATTGGCTCTTATGTACCCTTGACGTTAATGCTTTATACACTAATATTCCCCACTGGACTGGTCTCCAGGCCTTAGATTACTGGTTAAATCGAGCAAATTTATATCCAGCAGGTTTCAACACTCTAGTGATATGTATGGCGGAGCATGTACTCAGCAAAAATGTGTTTTACTTTCAGGGAGAATGTTTTTGGCAAACTCAGGGTACTGCAATGGGTGCATCTTTTGCAACCATTTATGCTGACCTGTTCATGGCATATCTTGAGGAACAGCTGATATATGACCCCACACATTTATATGAATGAACTGGATATTTGGAGGAGATAATTGGACGATTGTTGGTTGGTGTGGCGAGCTGATAATATCTACTGGAAATTGTTGAATATTTGAACGATAAATGGGGAATAGAATTTGCATTAAATTCAAATTACCATCAAATTAACTTTCTGGATGCTACAGTTACCAGAAATTCTGATAACACACTAAGAACTCAGGTGTATCGTACATATCCCCAATACAACCTGCTCTTTGCCACCAGCATGCATCCAAATCATACTATTTGCAATATCCCCAAGTCTCAGTTCTTACGTATAAAAATAATCTGTTCCACTATGGATTATATCACAGCACAACAGGATCTTAACAGACTTAGGGTCAGAGGTTATAAACAGGACATCATAGCAGCTAGTGATTGGGCTTCAGCTTTGGACAGGACGCAATTATTAGAATATAAAGAAAAAACACAGATGATGGAATCTGATGCTATTAGATTTACCACCATCTATGGTCATAATATCAATCTGATTCAGAAGGTAATTTCTAAGCATTGGAATATACTTTTGGCCAATGATGAGTTGCACTATGCTCTTGGTCCTAACTGCCAGTTTTCTTATAGGAAGGGACAAACATTGGGATCACACTTTTCTAATTTCAAACATAACAGCACAGGGAGTGTGGTACACCATTAAATTACTATCACTGGGGATAGATTGTTGGGCACCTTTCCCTGTGGTCATTGTTCCTCATGCCACTACACATTTAAGTCCAATTTACTAGCAAAAATACCAGTCAGCTTTTTGACACCAGATTTTTTGGGAATTGTGGAACAGATTGGGTTATATACCTAGCAACATACACCTGTTCGGCTTTCTATATAAGGCAGACATCACGTGCCTTGAGTCTCCGTATGTCCGAACATCACAGTGATATACACAATAAAAGGTCGACAAATGCACTATATAGACATTGTATGGTTTATAGCACTGCCCAGTTCTACTTTATGATTATAGACAGGACCCATGGCAATAGAAGTAACAGACAGGGCTGGGGCACACTATTTTAAATAGAAAGGAGAAATACTGGATTATAAAATTTTGGGGGGGGGGGTCCCTTTTCACCGGGGCTTAATGATCACTTATAAAATTAAATTGTGATTTATAACACAAAATGGTGATATTCATTTTATTGTGATTTTTTCAGGAATATTAACAAATGGTATAGGAAATGACATAATATGTGATGCTTACTTCTCATTGGAGGGTTTACTATTTAAGGTTATGAATGGATGGCATTTGTTACATATCCCATTGAGGAAAGCAGGTTTGCCAAAACCGGTCTGGGAATTATTTAAATAAACTATTTAACCTACTTTGGGATGTTGGGTTGATTACCTTTTGGTGCTGGCCACTTGTGTACTGAATTTGGTTTGGTCCTGCACAAGCCATACATGCAGACATTTTTTTACTGCTGAGAAAATCTCTCACATGAATGAGAGATACCAGACACTTTGAAAATGACTGCAAAGATAAACAAGTCACCTAAATAAGGAATGTGAATACCTTATAAACAGCAGTAGGCTACTGCTGGAGTTGACACATTGTAAAAAAACGCTGTGAGCAGTGGACAACAAAACAAGTAATGCAGAGAACTGAAAGCGTAATTGAGACAGAAAAAAACTTAAGAAATGTCTGAAATATGGCTGTATAGGAATTTGATAAGCATAAGAAACTTAGAAAGGTAATAGGTTGTGAAGGAATAATATTCTGAACTATGGAAGTTTCACAAACTGGTTTATAAAAGAAATACCTAAAACTTGTTTCTTTAGTACCAAAAACATTTAACAAAAACCTTTCCTTTGAAAAATGATGAACTATCAACTCCTGACCTAGAAGTTGCTGATTGACAGGAGGAGGAGAATGTTTGATGAGGCAGAAAGTACAGTTTTGTACCTACCATAAATGTAGATGTCCGAACTGGATAGCATCTGCAGTCATAACAAGTGGGTTGTCCTGTCGTCAGGCAGCCCTGCAGTCGGCCGGATTCCAAAGTCCGGGTCCGGCTTCGGCTGATGTCGCACTCCACCCGACGTCATCTCTGCTGGTCTTCGGGTATAAAAGCATCAGCCGACGCCATTTTCCTCAGTGTTTCTTGCCCCAGATGCCAGTAGCCCTCTTGCAGGGTAAAATTTGGATAGATGCCAATGTTTCCAAATAGATAGAGGTAAACACAACAATAAGCATATATGTACATATATACAAACAAATACACCATAAAAGACTCCCCCCCCCAACAGCTAGCTATTAGGAAGGTAAACACCCTAGGAGCACCACAGAGGGGAAGGAGGGAGGGTAATCCTGACTGCAGATGCTATCCAGTTCGGACATCTACATTTATGGTAGGTACAAAACTGTACTATGTCCTTCATGGATGCATCTGCAGTCATAACAAGTGGGTAGAATACCATAGCCAACTAGGGGAGGAGGATAAAGGTAGATTATGGTGTGTTTAAGATCCCTTGCAGTACAGCAGTGGCAAACCCTGCTCGGGATCTGGAATAAAGAGGCAAATTATAATGCTTGGCAAATGTATGCACGGAGGTCCAAGTAGCCGCCTCAATAATGTCTTTGGTTGCCACTCCTCGTAAGAAGGCTGTGGTAGTGGCTGTTGCCCTTGTAGAATGAGGTCTTATGTTCTGTGGAATTGGTTTTCCATGGAAGGAGTAACAGTATCGTATGCAATTTCCTATCCATTTGGAGATTGTCTGTTTGGAAATAGCTTTTCCTTCCCTTCCAGTTGCATAGGCTACAAAAAGTTGGTCAGTCTTTCTGCTATTTTTTGTTCTGTCCAAGTAGTAGCGTAGCTGTCTATGTACATCCAAGGTATGCAGTATTCTTTCCCCTCTGTTTTGTGGGTTGGGAAAGAAGGAAGGAAGGTGGATTGCCTGGTTTAAAGATACTCTGGATACCACCTTAGGCATAAATGTAGGATTAGTCCTCAAGGACACTCTATCTTGGTGGAAGATTAGGAAGGGTTGCACTGCCATTAAGGCCTGTAGTTCTGAAACCCTCCTTGCTGAAGTAATTGCCAGTAGGAAAGCAGTTTTCCATGACAGGTGTTGTAGGTCTGCTGTTGCTGCTGGTTCAAAGGGTGCTAGTGTCAACTTTTCTAGCACAAAGTTTAAGTCCCAAGCTGGTAATGGTGGTTTCCTGGGAGGTTTTACATTCTTGATTCCTCTGAGGAACTGCCTGAGCAAAGGGTGTGAAAAAACAGGAGGATCAAAGCTGTATTCTGCTGAAATAGCTGATGCATGTATCTTGATGGAGGAGTAGGACAGGCCTGAATGAAGAAGTTCGCCAGATACTCCAGAATGTTAGGCATATCTATGTTTGACACATCTTTTCCTCTTTCGGTACTCCAAATGACAAACCTTTTCCATTTTCCAGCATAGTTCTTTCTTGTTGAAGGTCTGCGTGCTTCAAGAATAATGTCTTTAACTCTTTGGGAAAGTTCTGGATTAGCTGCTGCTATGTGATGTTCCATGCAGTCAGTTGCAGCGTTTTTAGGTTTGGATGTATGATGCTGTAGTTGTTCTGAGTTAACATCAAAGGCATCAGGTCTATTGGCCACATGTTGTTCCGAGACATGCTCTTCAGTAGTGGATACCAGTGTTGTCTTGGCCAGTTTGGGGCTATCAGGATTATCCTTGGACGTTCTTCCTTGATCTTTAGTAGTACCTTGTGTATCAGAGGAAGAGGAGGAAATGCATATGCTGTTAGGCCTTTCCAGTTGAAGGAGAGTGAGTCCACTTTCCATGCTAGTGGGTGGAATGTCCTCGTGCAGAATTTTTCGAGCTGGTGATTGAGAGGTGATGCGAATAGGTCTATCTGTGGCATTCCCCATTTCTTTGAGATGGTCTTGAAGATGTCCGGGTGCAGCTTCCATTCGTGGGCATCCGAAGTGGTTCTGCTTAGTATGTCTGCTAGAGTATTGTCTTTCCCCGGTACAAATATTGCCTGTAACTGAATGTTGTAGCTGAGTGCCAGGGTCCACAGCTCCAAGGTCATTCTGCATAGGGGGTATGAATGAGTGCCTCCCTGTTTGTTGATGTACCACATGACTGTGGTGTTGTCTGTCCTTATCATCAAGTGGCCCTCTTTGAGGAAAGGTTTGAACTTTTGGATTGCCAGTTTTACTGCCAGCATTTCTTTTAGATTGATGTGCAGGTGAATTTGATCCTGTGTCCACAATCCTTGCACGCATTTGTCCAGCATGTGGGCCCCCCATCCTAGATCTGAAGCGTCTGTTGTGATGGTCTGGCTTGGTTGACATCTGCGGAAGGGCAGGCCTGGGTTTGACTGGCATGCCTGAGCCCACCATAGGAACTCCTGTTTTAAGCATGGAATTAGTGGGATTTCTGTTTCTAGACTGTCTGTGTTGGGACCATAAATTCTTTAGGTACCACTGTAGTTTTCTCATATGTAGTCTGGCAAATGGGACCAAGATTATGCATGATGCCATGAAGCCCAAGGCCTGTAGAAATTTTCTTGCTGTTAACTTGTTCAGTTTTGTTAGTGCCAAGAAGTAAAGAGGAAGTTCTTTTTGTTTTTCTGTAGTCAGGAATGCCATTTGTTGTACTGTGTCCAATTCCGCGCCCAAGAATGTCCTTGTTTGGGATGGTATCAGCCTTGACTTTTGTAAATTGACTGTGTATCCCAGTCCTTGTAGCAAGTAAATGACCCTTTGTAAATCTGTTGTCAGCTTGCTTTTGTTGTACCCTTGTAGCAGGCAGTCGTCCAGGTATGGGTAAATTTGAATCCCCTGTAGTCTGCAATGGGCGATTACTGATGCCAGGCATTTTGTGAATACTCTGGGCGCAGTAGATAAGCCAAAGGGCAATGCTGAGAATTGAAAGTGCTCTGATCCTGCAAGAAATCTGAGGTATCTTCTGCAGATTGGTCGAATTGGGACGTGCAGGTATGCCTCCTTGAGATCTAGAGTTACCAGCCAAGACTCCTTGCCCAGCATGGGAAGAAGTTGCTGTAGGGTCAGCATTTTGAATTTTGGGACAATGATGTATGTATTTAAGGTGGACAGGTCGAGAATTGGTCTCCAACTTTTCCTTTCTTGGAACTAGGAATAGTCTGGAGTAGAACCCCTTTCCTTGTTCTGCTGTTGGCACTCTTTCCACAGCTCTCATGTTTGCTAACTCCATTATCTGGCGTAGAGCCTCTGTTTTTGATGTGGAGGTAGATTTGGCATTCCTCTTTGACTGGTAAAGTGTGGAAGTGAAACCGTAACCTTGATCTATGGTTTGTAAAATCCACTTGTCTTTTGTTATGTAGTGCCAGTTCTTTGAAAATAAGGTTAACTTTCCGCCTAGAGGAGCTGCTATTTGTTCCCTGGTAGGCGGATTTAGGATTAAGTCACTGTGGCTGTGCTGATGTAGAGGCAGTGGCTGTGTCTGTGCCTCTGTTGTTACCTTGCCACTGTCGCCCTCTGTAGGCACCACCTCTGGATTGGGTTCTGCCTCTGGAACGTCTATCCCTGCCCCTTTCAAATTTTGCAGAGTCAGGAAAGGACCAATTTTGGCAGGCCAGTTCCTGCTAAACCTTGGGGTTGGACTTGCAGGAAATCTTTAACAGTTTGAACAGATTTTGCCTTTTCTTCCATTTTCTTCATAACCTGCTGGGCAGGTGTACCAAACAAACTTGTCTTGTCCATAGGAGCATCTAGCAACTTAGCTTTAACATGATCCGGTAAAGCTTGTTCCTTTAACCATGCATGTCTTCTTATCACTGTGCCTGTCATGGCTGATCTAAATGAAGCCTCCAGTGCATCATAGCCACATTTTAAAGAATGGTTGCTAACCTGTTGTATGTTATTTACCATCTCTAATACATATTTCTTATCAAGAGATTCATCAGTAGTTAGCTTTTTAGTTAACTGATCAAGCATAAACTCTTGGTATTGTATCATGTGAAACTGACAGTTTAAAGCTCTAGCTGAGAGAGTAGCTGAAGTGTAGACCTTTTGACCCCATCTGTCTAGTGACCTTGCTTCCCTTTCAGAAGGAATAGGGTTTTTAGCTGTGGTTGCGGCTACTGCCTTGGGACCCTGGGATATAGTTTCTGGGTCTGCAAGAGGAGCCTTGTAAAGGTGGTGATGAGTATCTGGCACCCTGTAAAATCTGTCTGGTTTGGCAGGGGCTGGGGGTAAAGAATCTGGAGCGGAGCAAACATCATTGAAAGCATCATCCACCACAGAGAGAACAGGAGGTATAGCTAAGGGCCTGTGCTGTGGTAGGTGTAGAAAAGTCCTAAGTCTTTTTCTGGAGTCTGAAAAATCCTGTTGCTGCCATTGGAACTGTTCTCGCATGGCATGCAGGGTTTCTCCAAAGGAGAATTCTTCTGGTGGGGAAGCAGCTGGAATGGATTCTTCAGCATCAGAATCTTCGAAATTGGAAAAGGGAGCCTCAGGCTGGTCAGTTATGTCTGATTCATGAGCAGAATCATCAGAAGACACTGGCTCAGGGGGCTCTGCCCTAGGTCTCTTCTCTGGGGGCTGAGAGGCCCTGTCTGGGTGAGATTGAGATCCTCTAATTAAAGAAATTAAATCTTCTGCCAAAGAAAGCATTTGAGAACTAGAAGAGGGCCTGGATGAGGGGGGTTTAACAGGCACTGATTTAGTAGACTTGGCTGCTTTAGCCCTGGCGAAGGCCTTAATGGACATGGCTGCTGGAGGCCTAGCAGCACCACGTGCTGGGGTAGAGACATCCAAGGGATGGTATCTGATAAGTCAGTCACCGTAGTGGGTAAAATTTCTGAGGTCGATTCAAGAATTGTAGCAGGGGCCAGTTGTAAGAATAGATTCAGCTGTACTTTGAGCAGTTTTCTCGGTTTCGCCGAAACCGAGACACTCATGATTTGCTTTGCCGTGGTTTCGCCGAAACCGCGGACCATGAGTGTCGGTCTTTATCTTTGCGTTTTTGGGGTAGTCGGAGAATCCGGCGACATAATGTACGCAAAATCAGTACCGAAAAACTGTTCTGCAAACTCCGATCGACGCCTAAGCCTTCGTCGGTTGAAAGAGGCACAGGCCGAACAGGCTGCTACGTCGTGGGCTGGGCCTAAACAAGGCAGACAGTAAGAGTGGAAATCTTTATGAGGTATTTGTTTCCCACAGGTTAAACAATTGTTAACTTTTTCTGACATCGGCTGAGGCAAGAAAGAGTCCCCAACGGGGTACTTAGCTTTAGAAGTCTTCGAAGTAGTATTCGGTAGAAGTAATCTCTGGATCCGACCGACCGGCACTTGCGAACAGCTTCTGCTTCGGGCGCCACGCGGCAAGAAAGACTGAGGAAAATGGCGTCGGCTGATGCTTTTATACCCGAAGACCAGCAGAGATGACGTCGGGTGGAGTGCGACATCAGCCGAAGCCGGACCCGGACTTTGGAATCCGGCCGACTGCAGGGCTGCCTGACGACAGGACAACCCACTTGTTATGACTGCAGATGCATCCATGAAGGACATCAGGAGAAATACCATGAAAAGGAGGGAGAGAGTCCCACTGCAATCTGTACACCTGATGAATCGGTCTTGGAACATATCTGTCTATCTGTTGCCAGACAGAGAGAAATGGACACTAAAATTTTGGAGATTTTTTTTTTTTTTTTGGAAGGCTGGGATGTCAATACATTTTTTGGAGCCTTCTTGCCATTGTTTTTTAAAAATCTCATTTACAGCAGATTGCTGTGTCAGCATACTTAGCTTTTTTATAAAATGGTACAGAACTAACTGTAAAACACTTGGCAAAGTTGGAGAAGGCAGATTGAAAAATCTGAGAAACTCCCTAAATCAGCTTCCCTCTCATCATACTTTTTCAGGACCTCCACAGCAGATAGTGTGTGCTTGGACTATCAAAGGGAGAATTTAAAATTTCAGTTTTAACATCCTAAGGTAGGCTTGTGTACACAGCCAAGCAAACATTATAACACTTTTAGTAGCAGCAGCTTTCCACGGTGGTGCAGTGGCAGCGTTGTTGCCTCACAGCAAGAGGTTCTCCCGTTCGATTCTCAGCTGGAGTGCAGGGAGTGCCTTCTGTGTGGAGTCTGGCATGTCCTCCGTGCGGTTGGGTGGGCATTTGAAAGACATGTGTAAATGGGCGTGACTTCATTGAAGGTTGAATGTCAAGCTGGCACCTCGGCATTCGTCAAAATCTACTGCCAATCATTAGTGGACCGGAGTTCCTCTACTGTAGTGTCTTTCGTCTTTTCCCGGGTTAGGGGTTGCCACAGCAGAACTCCGGTCCGCTAATAAGTGGTAGTTGATTTTTATGTGCCGAGTTACCAGCCCTGATGCACAACCTTCAACGAAGGTACGCCCATTCACGCATGTCTCCAGGCAGAAGATGCTCTAGCTGAGAATCGAACAGGACAGCGTCTTACTGTGAGGCGACAATGCTACCGCAGCACCACCACCGGGGGGATCGGAGTTCCTCTGTGGCTACCCCTAACCGGGAAAAGCCGAAAGACGACAGTAGCAGCAGCAGCTTTCGAAGTGGCATCAGATAAATCTTAGGCACACTTCAGTGTTTGGTCACTTTGGATGAAAATAAGCTGTAACGTTCCCTCATACTCTCAAAAGAAGTGAGCAAACTAACATGTGTGCCTGACAACTACGATTTCTTAAAACAAGTACAGCAAAAGAATACATGTCTTCCTCTCCAAATCTCATAAAAAGGTTTTCCCATACTTACAAGATGGAGAAGGATTAGCACTTAGCAGCAGGATTTACTAAGGAAATAATTGCTAGGTCAGACATGGAGTTAGAAAATAAAAAATAAGACTGAGTAACTTTATACATCCATCTGCTTTCGTAGAGGCAGCAGGTGGCCAACATCTTCCAATGATGGAAGAAATGGTGGAACTGGAGTCACTCCAGGTAATTCCAGTTGTAATAAATCACATTTCTTTAAAGCCAAGAAAAAAAAACTTGTGTACCTACCATAACGTTCCATGTTAGTTGTCTTCATCTCACCTTCCTTCTCACCGTTTGGGTTCGGAGCTGATCCTCGGCTCCGACTCGGCCATCTTCTACAGCTCGAGAGCTGTTTACTGGCTCGAGGCTACCCCTTATCCCAGAATACCCAGCGTCAGCTACCCAGATCTCGTTTGTGATAGTGCACACTAGACATAAGTAGAGTAACCAGTTACCTAAAAACTGGTTGTCCAATACACCTAAACTAGGAAAGTCATAAATTACCTGGCATGTGAAGTAATAAAAGATAGCCAGTGAAAACAAAAGGAAAGTACAGTTTTGTACCTACCATAAATGTAGATGTCCGATAGGTATGCATCTGCAGTCATAACATATGGGTTGTCCTGCCTCAGGCAGCGCTTCGGTCGGCCGGATTCCAAAGTCTGGGTCTGGCCTCGGCTGATGTCGCACTTTCCCCGACGTCATAGCTTCTGGGGTATAAAGGCATCAGCCGATGCCATTTTCCTCAGTGTTTCTTGCCCCAGATGCCAGGTGCCCTCTAGAAAGGCTAAATTTGGATAAATGTTGAATGTTCCAAACAGTAGCAAAAAATGCATATATACATATATACAAACAAACAAATATACCATAACAGATCCCCCCAGCTAGCTGATAGAGGGGTAAGCACCCTAGGAATACCACAGAGGGGAAGGAGGGTGGGTAATCCTGACTGCAGATGCATACTATCGGACATCTACATTTATGGTAGGTACAAAACTGTACTATGCCCTTCAAGGATGCATCTGCAGTCATAACATATGGGTAGAATACCATAGCCAAACTGGGGGAGGAGGTACTAAGATAAGGATGGTGTAGTTAAGATCCTCTGTAAAACTGCAGTTGCAAAGCCTGCTCGGGATCTGGAGTATAAAGGTAGATTATAATGCTTGGCAAATGTATGCACGGAGCTCCAAGTAGCAGCTTCTAAAATGTCCTTGGTAGCCACCCTCAAGGAAAGCTGTAGTGGTGGCTGTGGCCCTTGTGGAATGAGGCCTGATATGTTCAGGAGCTGTCTTTCCATGAAAAGAGTAGCAAAAGCGAATGCAATTTCCTATCCATTTTGAAATTGTCTGCTTGGAAATTGCTTTTCCTTGCACCCCAGTTGCATAGGCTACAAAAAGTTGGTCAGTTTTTCTGCTAGTTTTAGTCCTGTCCAGATAGTAGCCTAGTTGTCTGTGTATATCCAAGGTGTGCAAGAGTTTCTCTCCTTTGTTCTGTGGGTTAGGGAAGAATGTAGGCAAATGAATGGCTTGGTTCAAGGATACCCTGGATACCACCTTTGGCATGAAAGTTGGATTGGTTCTCAGAGACACTCTATCCTGGTGAAAAATAATGAAAGGCTGCACTGCCATTAATGCCTGTAGCTCGGATACTCTTCTTGCTGAAGTGATTGCCAGAAGGAAAGCAGTTTTCCAAGATAAAAACTGTAAGTCTGCTGATGCTTCCGGTTCAAAAGGAGGTAGTGTCAATTTTTCCAGCACAAAATTGAGATCCCATGCAGGTAGAGGGGGTCTCCTTGGAGGTTTAACATTTTTGATCCCTCAGAAATTGTCTGAGTAGAGGGTGAGAGAAGAGAGGAGGATCCATATTGTATTCTGCTGAAATTGCTGAAGCATGAATCTTAATGGAGGAGTAAGACAGGCCATTGTGGAACAATTCTGCTAAGTATTCTAGGATGTGTGCTAGGTTTGCTACTGTAACATCTGTGCCCTTTGATGTGCTCCAAATGAGGAATCTCTTCCATTTAGCTGAGTATGCTTTCCTTGTGGAGGGTCTGCGAGACTCCAGGATAATGTCCTTGACCCTCTGAGATAAGACAGCTTGGTTTGGTTTTAAGCAATTTTCCAGGCAGTTAGATGCAGAGTTTTCAAGCTTGGATGCAGGGTCTTGAAATTGTTCTGTGTTAGAAGAGGCCATAGAGGTAGAGGCCATGAGTTCGCCTGAGACATGTTTTTCAGTAGCGGATACCAGTGTTGTCTTGGCCAGTCCGGAGCTATTAGTATCACCTTTGGCTGTTCCTCCCTGATCTTCAGAAGAACCTTGTACATCAATGGGAGAGGTGGGAATGCATACACTGTTAGGGCATTCCAGTTGAAAGAGAGAGTCCACCCTCCAGGCTTGTGGGTGGTATGTCCTTGAGCAGAATTTCTTCAGTTGGTGGTTGAGAGGGGAGGCGAACAGGTCTATCTCTGGCAATCCCCATTTCTTTGTTATGAGTTGGAAGATGTCTGGATGCAGCATCCATTCGTGAGCATCCGTGGTAGTCCTGCTTAAGCTGTCTGCTAGTGAATTCTCTTTTCCTGGTACAAAAATGCCCTGCAGCTGGATATTGAGGTTCAGGCCTAGGTTCCACAGATCCATTGCCATCCGGCATAGAGGGTAGGAATGCGTGCCTCCCTGTTTATGTACCACATGACCGTGGTGCTGTCCGTCCTTATCAGCAGATGTCCTTGCTGGAGGAATGGTTTGAATGCCTCGATTGCATGCTTCACTGCCAGCATCTCCTTTTGGTTTATGTGCAAGTTTAACTGTCCTTGAGACCATAGGCCTTGGATACATTTGTCCTCCATGTGTGCTCCCCATCCTAGGTCTGAGGCATCCGTGGTGATGGTCTGCCTTGGTTTTGGTTTCGTGAAAGGCAACCCTCTGTTGGACTGGCAGGCCTGAGCCCACCACAGGAATTCCTTTTGAAGGCATGGAATGATTGGAATCATGGTTTCTAGACTGTCTGTGTTGAGACCATACATTCCTTAGGTACCATTGTAATTTTCTCATATGCAGCCTGGCATGTGGGATCAAGATTATGCAGGATGCCATGAAACCCAGGGCCTGCAGGACTTTCCTTGCAGTAAGCTGAGTTTGTCTTGTCAAAGTCATGAAATAATCTGGAAGTTGTTTTTGTTTTTCTTCTGTGAGAAAAGCCATCTGAGTTATCGTGTCCAGATCTGCACCCAAAAAGGTTATCCTTTGGGATGGCACTAGTCTTGACTTTTGGATGTTGACTGTGTATCCCAAGGCCTGTAGCAGGTGTATGACATAGGCCAAATCCTTTATCAATTTTGTCTTATTGTCCGCTTGTATTAGGCAGTCGTCCAGGTATGGGTAGATTTGAATTCCCTGAAGTCTGCAATGTGCAATTACTGATGTCAGGCATTTCGTGAATACTCTGGGCGCAGTAGATAAGCCAAAGGGCAATGCTGAGAATTGATAATGCTCTGATCCTGCAAGAAATCTGAGGTGTCTTCTGCAATCTGGTCGGATAGGGACGTGTGGGTATGCCTCCTTGAGATCTAGAGTCACCAGCCAAGACTCCTTGCCCAACATGGGAAGAAGCTGCTGTAGGGTCAGCATTTTGAATTTTGGTACAATGAGATACGTGTTCAGTGCGGACAAGTCGAGAATAGGCCTCCATTGGTTTTCTTTTCTTGGTACAAGGAATAGTCAGGAGTAAAATCCTTGGCCTTTTTCCAGAGATGGTACCCTTTCTATCGCTTTCATCTGAAGTAAATTTTTGATTTGTCTGAAAGCCTCTGGCTTCTGATTTGGTGGTAGGTTTGGCATTCCGCTCCTTTTTGGTAAAGTGTGGAAGTGAAACCTGTATCCTTTGTCTATTGTTTGCAATGTCCATGTGTTCTTTGTAATGCAATGCCAGTTTTTTGAGAATAAAGCCAGCTTTCCGCCCTGGGGAGCTTCCAGTTGTTCCCTGGTAGGCGGAATCAGAGTCAAGTCATTGCGTCTGTCCTCTGCTAGTGGTTGTAGTTGCAGCTGTGGCAGTACTCCTCTGGTTGGCAGGCTGCCACTGACGGCCCCTATAGGCACCTTTTGATTGTCCTCTGCCTCGAGGGTGTCTATTCCTGCCTCTCTGTGCTCTGGAGGTGTCTGGAAAGGACCAATTCTTGGAAGGCCAGGTTCTGCTGAACCTCGGAGGTTGGACCTGTAGAAATTCCTTTACTGTTTGCACAGATTTAGCTTTCTTCCACCTTCTTTAGAATCTCCTGTGCAGGGAAGCCAAATAAACTTTGTTTCTCCATTGGAGCATCTAGGAGCTTAGCCTTGACATGGTCTGGCAGGGATTGCTCTTTTAGCCGGCATGCCTACGAATTACTGCCCCAGTCATAGCTGATCTAAATGAAGCCTCCAGTGCATCATAGCCACATTTTAAGAAATTATTACTGACCTGCTGAGAGTTGTGTACCAAATCCTGAAGGGATTTACGGTCTAAAGGTTCAGGAGAAGAAAGCTTCTTATTCAGCTGATCTAACAAATATTCTTGGTACTGTATCATATGGAATTGACAGTTTAAAGCCCTGGCAGAAAGAGTAGCAGATGTATAAACCTTTTTACCCCATCTCTCTAATGCTCTAGACTCTCTGTCAGAGGGTAGGGGATTTTTGGCAGTGGCAGCTGCAACACCTTTTGGGCCCTGTGAGATAGTTTATGGATCTGCAGCATGGGCTTTTATACAGGTGGAAGTGAGAATCCGGGACCCTGTAATATCTGTCAGGTTTGGCAGGGGCCGGAGGAAGAGAATCAGGTGCAGAACTAACCTCATTATACACATCAATTACAGTTAGCACTGGTGGTATGGCTAAGGGCCTATGCTGGGGCAAATGTAAAAAAGTCCTTAGCCTTTTTCTAGAATCAGAAAAATCCTGACCCTGCCATTGAAAGTGTTCCCTCATGGAGTGCAAGGTCTCCCCAAAGGAAAATTCTTCAGGAGGGGAGGCAGAAGGGATAGAATCTTCAGCATCTGAATCCTCGTAAGGAGAATAGGCCCCTTCTTGATGATCTGACAAATCAGATCCATCCGTGGAGTAATCAGAGGAGACAGGTTCAGAGGGTTCAGTCCTAGGCCTTTTGTCTGGTGGTGGTTGGGAGGCCCTGTCTGGGTGAGGTTGGGAACCCCTAATCAAGGATATCAGGTCCTCAGCAAGACTGAGAATCTGAGAACTTGAGGAAGGCTTCTGAGAAGTAGATTTGGCAGGTAAAGCTTTTGAAAGTTTGGCAGCTTTAGCCCTGGAGAAGGCCTTAATAGACATAGAAGCTGGGGGCCTAGCTGCCCCACGTGCAGGTGTAGATATGTCCAATGGAATGGTGTCGGACAAATCTTGAGCGCTAGCTTCGGTAGGGATTTCTCTAGCCGACTCAGCCGGGGCCCTCTCTGGCCTCGGTTGTCGGAGGTAAGGTTTCTGGCGTAGGAAGAAATGAGGGCTCGGTTTCAGCCGAAACAGAGACTCTCGCGGTAGGCCTAGCCGTGGTTTCAGCCGAAACCGCGGGCCACGAGTGTCGGTCCTTTTCTCTGCGTTTTTTGGCCAAATGCGTAGTCGGAGTCTCCGACAGCATTTTATATGCAAAAGCGGATCCAAAAAATTCTTCTGCAAACTCCGACCGACGTCTAAGAGTCCGTTGGTTGAAGGAGGCACAGGCTAAACAAGCTGATACGTCGTGGTCTGGGCCTAAGCAGGGAAGGCAGTAAGAATGGAAATCCTTATGAGGTATTTGTTTCCCACAAGTTAAACAATTATTTACTTTGTCTGACATCGGCTGAGGCAAGAAAGAGTCCCCAACGGGGTACTTAGCTTTTTTCTAAGTATTCGGTAGCTGAAATCTCTGGATCTGACCGACCAGCACTTGCGAACAGCTTCTGCTTCGGGCACCGTGCGGCAAGAAAGACTGTGGAAAATGGCGTCGGCTGATGCCTTTATACCCCAGAAGCTATGACGTTGGGGAAAGTGCGACATCAGCCGAGGCCAGACCCAGACTTTGGAATCCGGCTGACCGAAGGGCTGCCGGAGGCACGACAACCCATATGTTATGACTGCAGATGCATCCTTGAAGGACATCTCCTCTCAATCTTCTAGGAAGGGGGAAGGAGGGAGGGACGCAAGAAGGAAGGCGAGATGAAGATAACTTTAAGTTGTCCATCTTGCCTTCGTTCTTGCTCTTTGGTACAGCGTCCCAAGCACCTAAAATCCCGGGTGGTTCATTGGAACAGACTCTTCAGAACAGTATAATAAGAGATAAAAGTATGAGGGTTTGCCCAAGTGGCAGCTGCACAAATTGAGTCTATGGGCAACCTAGACTGAAAGGCTACAGAGGTGGCTAATGCTCTAGTAGAATGACCTTTTGGTTTAGCTAGTAGCGCTTTATTTTGTAACTGATAAAGGCAATAGTATCAGATAACCATCTGGATAAGATCACCTTAGAAACTGGAAGGCCTTGTTTGTTGAAAGCATAAGAAAGAAATAACTGATCTGACTTTCTTAGTTCCTTAGATCTATGGAGGTAAAAATGCAATTGTCTGTGCATATCCAGTTGGTGGAGCTTGTATTCTGCCTTGCTGCTGTGATTGGGAAAGAAAACTGGGAGATCTATGGATTGATTTAAATTGTTCTCTGAGCAGACTTTAGGAATAAAGGATGGATTGGCCCTCAGAGAAACTCTATCCTTGTGAAACACCAGGTAAGGACAAACACATAGTGCTTGAAGTTCTGAGACACGTCTAGCTGAAGTGATAGCAACCAGAAAAAGTGCCTTCCAAGAAAGAAATTTTAAGGAACATGATGCTGCCGGTTCAAAGGGAGGCAAAATTAAGGAAGCTAAAACTAAATTGAGATCCCAAGGAGGAGGAGGAGGAGGAGGAGGATCTCTAACTGGGGGTCTAAGAAGAGATGTTCCTCTCATAAAGGCCTTGCAAAGCTTATGAGGCATTATGCTAGAATTAAACATACAGATATGAAAATTAGAAATGGCAGCTAGTTGTACTCTAATATTAGCAGATGCTGCACCAGACTGAAAAAGTTGTGCTAGAAATTCAAGAATTTCATGGACTGGGGCTGAGAAAGGATCCAAATTTCTAAATTCTGCCCAGTAAGAAAACCGTTTCCATTTACTAGCATACGTTTTCCTCGTAGTAGACTTGTGTGAGGAAACAATAATATCATGGACTGTTGGGGAGATACTGGAAAGCCTGGCTAAGGTTGGAAGTGGAGTAAAGTACAGTTTTGTACCTACCATAAATGTAGATGTTAGAGTGTATACACTGCTGCAGTCATTACATTTGGGGGTTATCCGGCCGTCAGGGCAATGCTGAGAATTGATAATGCTCTGATCCTGCAAGAAATCTGAGGTATCTTCTGCAATTTGGTCGTATGGGGACGTGCAGGTATGCCTCCTTGAGATCTAGAGTTACCAGCCAAGACTCCTTGCCCAACATGGGAAGAAGCTGCTGTAGGGTCAGCATTTTGAATTTTGGGACAATGAGGTATGTGTTTAAAGCGGACAGGTCGAGAATAGGTCTCCATTGGTTTTCTTTTCTTGGTACCAGGAAGAGCCTGGAGTAAAATCCTTGTCCTTGCTCCATAGATGGTACCTTTTCTACAGCTCTCATCCTTAGTGAGTTATTTGCTTTAGAGCTTCTGCCTTTTGATTTGGAGGTAGGTTTGGCATTCCTCTCTTCCTTGGTAGAGTATGGAAGTGAAACCTGTAACCTTGGTCTATTGTCTGCAAAATCCACTCCTGTGATGTAATGCCAGTTTACTGAAAATAAGGCTAGCTTTCCACCTAAGGGTGCTTCTAGTTATTCCCTGGTAGGCGGTGCTAGAGCCAAGTCACTGTGATTGTCCTGTGGAAGTGGTGGTGGCTGTATCTGTGGCTGTACCTCACTGGTTGTTAGCCTGCCACTGACGTCCCCTGTAGGCACCTCTGGATTGACCCCTGCCTCTTGAGCACCTATTCCTGCCTCTCTGAGCTTTGGAGGTGTCTGGAAAGGACCAATTCTTGGAAGGCCAATTCCTGCTGAACCTTGGAGGTTGGACCTGTAAGAAATCTTTGACTGTCTGGACAGATTTTGCCTTCTCTTCCATCTTCTTCAGCACCTGTTGTGCGGGAGAGCCAAACAAATTGATCTTGTCCATGGGAGCATCCAGTAGTTTTGATTTAACATGATCTGGTAAGGCCTGCTCTTTTAACCATGCATGTCTTCTGATCACTGTGCCAGTCATGGCTGATCTAAAGGAAGCCTCCAGTGCATCATAGGCACATTTGAAGGAATGGTTACTGACCTGCTGAATGTTATGTACCATTTCTTGAACAGATTTTTTGTCTAAAGGTTCATCCGAGGACAGCTTTTTAGTTAACTGGTCTAACAAATTCTTGATACTGGATCATGTGGAATTGACAGTTCAAGGCCCTAGCTGAAAGAGTAGCAGAAGTGTAAACTTTTTTACTCCATCTCTCTAAGGCCCTAGATTCCCTTTCAGAGGGGAGGGGGTTTTTGGTAGAGGTAGCTGCTACAGCCTTGGGCCCCTGGGAGATAGTTTCGGGATCTGCAAAAGGGGCCTTATACAAATGATAATGTGTGTCCGGAACCCTGTAGTACCTATCGGGCTTAGCAGGGGCCGGAGGAAGAGAATCAGGAGCAGTACAAGCATCATTAAAAGCATCATCCACAACAGTAAGTACTGGAGGAATGGCTAAAGGCCTATGCTGTGGCAAATGCAAAAAGGTTCTAAGCCTTTTCCTAGTCTGAAAAATCCTGGCCCTGCCATTGAAATTGTTCCCTCATAGCATGCATGGTTTCCCCAAAAGAAAATTCCTCAGGCGGAGAGGCAGAAAGAATGGACTCTTCTGCATCAGAGTCCTCATAAGGAGAAAAAAAGGGGCTTTGGAGGGTCTGAATTATCTGATTCATCAGAGGAGCCATCTGAAGAAACTGGCTCAGGGGGCTCTACTCTAGTCCTCTTCTCTGGAGGTGGGTGAGAGGCCCTGTCTGGATGTGTTTGGGATCCCCAGATCAAGGAAATGAGATCCTCTGCTAGACTAAGCATTTGTGAACTAGAACTTGGCCTGTGAGAGGGGGTCTTAGCAGGCACAGTTTTGGTAGGGTCTGCTGCTTTAGCCCTGGCAAAGGCCTTAATCGACATGGATGCAGGAGGCCTAGCAGCTCCACGTGCAGGGGTAGAAATATCCAAAGGGATAGTATCTGATAAATCCTGTGAACCTGCAGGAGCAGGTGGGATTTCAGTAGCAGATTCAGCCAAGCTGGATGAGGCCTCGGTAAGTGGCAAGCTTTCAGCCGAAGGAAGAACCGTGGACTCTGTTTCAGCCGAAACCAAGACACTCGCGGTTGGCTTAACCGCGGTTTCGGCCGAAACCGCGGACCGCGAGTGTCGGTCCTTTTCCTTGCGTTTTTTAGAAATTTGCGTAGTCGGAGTATCCGACGGCATAATGTACGCAAAAGCAGAGCCGAAAACTCTTCAGCAAATTCAGACAGACGTCTAAGCGTTCGTCGGTTGAAAGAAGCACAGGCTAGACAAGCTGCTACGTCGTGGTCTGGGCCTAAGCAAGGTAAGCAGTAAGAGTGGAAATCTTTATGAGGTATTTGTTTCCCACAATTTAAACAGTTATTCACTTTTTCTGACATCGGCTGAGGCAAGAAAGAGTCCCCAACGGGGTACTTAGCTTTTTAGAAGTCTTCGGTAGTAGTAGAAGTATTCGGTAGTACTAATTTCTGTTTCTGACCGACCGGCACTTGCGAACAGCTGGCACTTGCGAACAGCTTCTGCTTCGGGCGCCACGCGGCAAGAAAGACTGAGGAAAATGGCGTCGGCTGATGCCTTTATACCTGAATAACTGCAGCTATGACGTCGGGTGAAGTGCGACACCAGCCGAGGCCAGACCCAGACTTTGGAATCCGGCCAACCGAAGGGCTGCCTGACGACAGGACAACCCATTTGTAAGGACTGCAGATGCATCCTTGAAGGACATCTGGTTTTCCATTATGGGTATAGCAAAAATGAATGCAATGTCCTATCCATTTGGAAATGGTCTGTTTTGATATAGCCTTCCCTTGCGAAGCTGCAGCATAGGATACAAAGAGCTGGTCAGATTTTCTGAAAACCTTAGTTTTACCCAAGTAGTAACGAAGTTGCCTGTGAATGTCCAAGGAATGCAGGAGTCTTTCTCCTTTGTTCTGTGGATTTGGAAAGAAGGTGGGTAAGTGGATGGTTTGATTTAAAGCCACCTTAGGCATGAAGGAAGGATTAACTCGTAGAGAAACTCTGTCTTGATGGAAAATGACGAAAGGTTCCAGTGCCATTAGTGCCTGCAGCTCTGAGACTCTTCTGGCTGAAGTTATTGCTAGCAGCAGGGCAGTCTTCCATGATATAAACTTTAGATCAGCAGAGAAAGCTGGTTCAAAGGGAGGTAGCGTAAGTTTTTCCAGAACAAAGTTGAGGTCCCAGGTTGGTGTAGGTGCTCTCCAGGGGGGCCTAATGGTTTTTTGCCCCTCTGAGGAACTGCCTTAGAAGTGGATGTGAAAATAAGGGTGGATCCGTGTTGTAGTGGGCTGAAATAGCTGATGCGTGGATTTTAATGGATGAAAAAGTAAGTCCTTTGTGCAACATCTCAGTTAAATACTGTAGAATCTGAGGCATGTGAGGCTGAAGGGTACTTTGGCCTTTAGCTTGGTTCCAGGTGCAAAACCTTTTCCATTTGTCCAAGTAGGCCTTCCTGGTGCTGGGCCTCCTAGCTTCCAGAATAACACCCATAACTGCTTGAGGAAGAGGAGCTGGCTGGATGCTTAGGTGATTTGCCATGCAGCCAAATTTAAGGTTTTGAGCTGACTGTGTAGAATGATTGTTTTGCTGTGTGAGCAAATGGGCAATATGTGATAAAATACAAGGTGGGCCCTGGGCCATATTCCTTAATAGTGGGTACCAGTGCTGGCGTGGCCAGTCTGGGGCTATGAGCATCAGTCGTAGTCTCTCCTTTCTGACTTTCAGAAGCACCTTTGAGAGAAGAGGCAATGGAGGGAAGGCATATACTGTCAGGTTTTTCCAACTGAATGAGAGTGCGCCCACTTTCCAAGCCTGATGGTGAAGTGTTCTTGTACAAAATTTTGTTAGCTGATAATTTTGGGGGCTGGCAAAGAGGTCTATGTCTGTGAGGCCCCATTTTTGAGTTATCATTGAAAATACTTGTGGATCCAGTTTCCACTCGTGGGGATCCATGATGTTTCTGCTGAGGTAGTCTGCCAATGTGTTATTTTTTTCCTGGCAGGAATTGAGCTTGTAGCTGAACTTGGTAAGCCAGTGCTGTGTTCCACAAGGTCATGGCTTGCCTGCATAGAGGGTAGGAGTGTGTACCCCCTTGTTTATGTACCAAATTACTGTGGTGTTGTCCGTCCTTATTGTAAGTTGTCCTGGATGTAAGAGGTTCTTGAAGGCTGTCAGAGCATTCTGTACAGCTAGCATCTCTTTTTGATTGATGTGCAGATTCCTTTGATCTGCAGTCCATATGCCTTGAACGCACTGTCCTGCCATGTGTGCCCCCCAGGTGTAGTCCGATGCATCTGTTGTCATAGTTTGCCTGGCTGGGGGCAAGGTGAAAGGCTGACCCTTGTTGAGGTGACATGCCTGTGACCACCATAGAAACTCTTGTTGAAGGCAGGGAATGAGAGAGATCATTGTTTCCAAGCTGTGGCTGTGTTGAGACCATACGCTTTTTAGGTACCACTGTAATTTCCTCATATGCAGCTTTGCAAATGGTATCAGTAGTATGCAAGATGCCATGAAGCCCAAGGCCTGCAGAATTTTTCTTGCAAGGAGTTGGGTCTTTGTTGCCATTGTTTTGAAATATTAGTCTGTTGTAGTTTGTCTGGCGTCAGATAAGCCTTCTGGGCCATTGTATTCAAGCTGGCACCCAGGAATGTCATTTTGTGAGGGTACTAGTTTTGATTTCTTTTCATTTACTGTGTACCCCAGGCAACTTAGAAGATGTTTTACAAAAGCCAGATGTAAGAGGATGTCCTTGCTTTCTGCTTGGATGAGGCAGTCTAGGTATGGGTATATTTGAATTCCTCTGTCTGCAGTATGCAATTACTGGTGCCAGGCATTTTGTGAAGACCCTGGGCGCAGTGGGATAAGCCAAAGGGCAGTGCAGAAAATTGGTAATGGGTTGAACCTGCAATGAAACGGAGGTATCTTCTGCAACTTTGTATGATAGGGACATGCAGGTATGCCTCCTTGAGGTCCAACGTTACTAGCCATGCCTTCTTGCCCAACATGGGAAGAAACTGCTGCAGTGTTAGCATCTTGAATTTGGGTACTTGTAAGAAGGTGCTTAGAATTGAAAGGTCTAGAATTGGTTTCCAGGCATTGTCCTTTCTGAGGACTAGAAAGAGTCTTGAGTAAAATCCTCGGCCTTGCTCCCGTGTAGGTACCAGTTGAATGGCTCTCATGTCCATGAGAGCTGTAATTTGTTTTTGTGCCTCTGCCCGTTGATTTTGGCAGGTTTGGCATTCCTCTTTTCGTTGGCAAGGTGTGGAAATGGAATCTGTATCCTCGTGAAATTATGTCTAGGACCCATTTGTCCTTTGTGACGATGTGCCAGTTGTCTGAAAAAAGTGTTAATTTTCCTCCCAAGGGAGCTGCCAAGGGAGTCTTGCTTGGCCATATGAGGTTTAAGTCATTAGTTTGGGGCCTGTCTTCTCCTCCCTTCTGTGTTGCAGCCCCATTGTCAAGGTTTGTAGTGGGCTTGTGGTTGTCCTCTGCCTCCTGGGCATCTGTATTTACCCCTCTGTGGTCTGTCAGTAGCTGGAAAGGACCAATTTTTTGTTGGCCAATTTCTGCTGAAGCGAGGGGGCTGTACCTGTAGAAAATCTTTGACCGTCTGCATAGATTTTGCCTTATCCTCCATTTTCTTTAAGACTTCTTCTGATTTAACTCCAAATAGGACATCCTGCTGTAAGGGAGCATCTAGAAGCTTTGCTTTAACATGATCAGGCAGAGTTTGTTCCTTTAACCAAGCATGCCTACGTATAACAGACCCAGTAACAGCTGCTCTGCAGGAAGCCTCCAAAGAGTATGTTTGCCCACCTGTTCAGCTACATGCAACAGATCCTGCATTTCTTTCAATTCAGACTGTTGAGGGAGTGTGCTCATTTTTTGTCTTGAGAAATCAGAAATTGCTGGTATTTTAGCATGTGAAATTGACAATTTAGTGCTCTCATAGCTAGAGTGGCTGAGGTGTAAACCTTTTCCCCCCACCTGTGTAGTGCTCTGGAGTACCTTTCAGAGGGTACAGGATTTTTCGCCATAGAAGCCTTAGCCCCTTTGGGACCCTGGGAGATGGTCTCTGGATCAGCAACAGGGCTTTTATAAATGAATTTGTGGGAGTCAGGCACTCTATAATATCTGTCTGGTTTGGCTGGAGCAGGAGGCAGAGAATCTGGATTCAAACTAGATTCTAAGTAAACATCATCCACAATGTCAAACTGGGGGGATAGCAAGAGGTCTGTGCTGGGGGAGTAAAAGAAACTGAGCAGTTGAGTCAGAGTAGTCCTGACCTTCCCAGTAAAAATGTTCCCTCAGTGTGCAAAGTTTCCCCAAAGGAGTAGTCTTCAGGGGGAGAAGCTGAGGGAATGGAATCCTCAAAATCAGAATCTTCATAAGGGGGAAAAGAGTAATCTTGGTCCTCAGAGGAGCGTGAGGAAATAGACACTTGATCAGAGGAGGCATAATCTTCCTCTTGTCTAGGCCTTTTGTCGGGGGGGGGTTGGGAACCCCTGATTAAAGACATCAAATCTTCAGCCATTTTAAGCATCTGTTTCTTAGGCATGGGGCCTTGAACTGGAGACTGAAGTGCAGTCTTTTTTGGTTTAATAGGAGTCTTAAGCTTAGGATACGTTTTTATGGTGAGCGTCGTCGGTCTGAAGACACCTTCAGAAACCAAAGGTGTTTCTGCAGCACTGACATCTCTTTCTGCAGTGCCGTCAGTAGGGGCTAAAGAAAATGGCTGCGTCGGCCTAGCACTCTCCGCCAAAGGCTCTGAAGCGGTCGTGGGTTCCAAATCTGCGGTAGCTAGGGGCTGCGTAGGAGCCTCACTGAAAACCGGTGAACCGGAGACCGACCCAGCCAAGGCCTCTGAGTCTGGCTTGGGTCTAGGCTGCCTGTCCTTATCCTTGTGTTTTTTGTGCACGCCGGTAGTCGGTTGCTCCGACAGCATTGTGTAGTCAAATTTTCTACCGAAGTAGTGTCGTACGAAATCAAAGCGTCTTTTTATAGTACGCTTACTGTACCTAGCACAAAAGTGACAACCAGTGACGTCGTGCTCTGGGCCTAGGCAAGGTATACAGTAAGAATGAAAATCCTTATGAGGTACTTGCTTCCCACAAGAAATACAATTGTTAACTTTTTCTGACATCGGTCTGAGGCAAGAAAAGTTTCCCCAATGGGGTACTTAGCTTTATTGAAGACTTCGGATCTGAAATTCGACTTTGAAAATCTCTAGTCGGCCGACCGGCACTTGTGAACTGCTTCTGCTTCGGGCACCGCTCGGCAAGAAAGACTGAAGAAAATGGCGTCTGATGCATTATATATACCCCTGGTGCACTGACGTCAGGGAAGAGGCGACAGCAACCGACGCCGGACCAAGACTTTGGAATTCAGGCCGACTGCGGGACCGCCTGACGACAAGATAACCCAAGTGTGATGACTGCAGCAGGGTAACACGATGAACATCTGCCTGTGTATGTCCAAAGAATGCAGAAGTCTCTCCCCTTTATTCTGTGGGTTTGGATAAAAAGTTGGCAAGTGAATAGTTTGGTTTAGAGCCACACTCGATACCACCTTTGGCATAAAAGTAGGGTTTATTCTTAAAGACACCCTGTCTTGGTGGAAAATGATGAAAGGTTCCACTGCCATTAGTGCCTGTAATTCTGAAACTCTTCTTGCTGATGTTATTGCCAGGAGCAGAGCAGTTTTCCAAGAGACATATTTTAAGTCTGCTGAGTTTGCTGGCTCAAAAGGAGGTAAAGTTAATTTTTCCAACACGAAGTTGAGGTCCCAAGTTGGAGTTGGTGCTCTACGAGGTGGTCTTATGTTTTTAGCCCCTCTGAGGTACTGCTTTAGCAAAGGATTAGAAAAAATAGGTGGGTCCATGTTGTAATGAGCAGAGATGGCCGAGGCGTGGATCTTGATGGATGAAAAGGAGAGGCCTTTGTCCAGCATCTCAGTTAAATATTGTAGTATGTGAGAATATTTGGGACAAGAGGGTCAAGGCTGTGAGCCTGGTTCCAGGCACAGAATCTCTTCCATTTATCTGAATAGGCTTTCCTGGTGCTAGGCCTTCTGGCCTCCAGAATGACATCCATAACAGCTTTGGAAAGAGGCATTGCTTGCTTGATTAAGGAATCTGCCATGCAGCCAGGTTTGAAGTCTTTAACTGGCTGTGAAGTACCTGATTGTTGTGCTGAGTCAGAAGATGTGGAATTTTGGTAAAATCCAGGGTGGACCTTGTGCTAAGTTCTTTAAGATTGGGTACCAGTGCTGGCGTGGCCAGTCTGGGGCAATCAGGATCATCCTTGGCTTTTCTTGCCTGGCTTTTATGAGTACCTTTGGAAGGAGAGGTAGTGGTGCGAAAGCATATACTTGTTGGTTTTTCCAGCTGAATGAGAGGGCATCCACTTTCCATGCTTGTGGGTGGTAAGTCCTTGTGCAGAATTTCTGTAGCTGGCAGTTCATTGGCGATGCAAACAGATCTATGTCCGGGCTCCACCATTTTTGTGTTATCATTCTGAATATTTGTGGATGTAATTTCCACTCGTGCGGATCCATGATGTTTCTGCTTAAGTCATCTGCCAGTGTGTTTTTCTCTCCTGGCAGGAATTGTGCTTGCAGATGAACAGGTTAGAGCTGTGTTCCACAAGGTCATGGCTTGTCTGCAGAGGGAATAAGAATGAGTGCCCCCTTGCTTATGTACCACAACTGTGGTGTTGTGTCTTTAGTAGTAGTTGTCCTGGATGCAGAAGGTCCTTGAAAGCTATAAGGGCATTTTGTACAGCTAGCATCTCTTTTTGATTGATGTGAAGATGCCTTTGTTCTGCGGGCCACTTGCCCTGAATACATTTTCCTGCCATGTGTGCTCCCTAGGCGTAATCCGATGCATCTGTTGTCAGTGTTTGCTTGGCTGTGGGTTGAGTGAAAGGCTGTCCTTTGTTGAGGTGACATGCTTGAGCCCACCATCGAAACTCCTGTTGAAGGCAAAGAATTAGTGGTATTACTATTTTCAAACCTTGACAGTGTTGAGACCAGACACTAAGTACCATTGTAGTTTCCTCATATGCAGTCTGGCATATGGAATTGGTAGTATGCAAGATGCCATGTAACCAAAGGCCTGCAGAATTTTTCTTGCAGGGAGTTGGGTTTTTGTTGCCATCAATTGAAAATATTGAGTCAGATGTCCTTGCTTGTCTGGTGTGAGATAAGCCATCTGGGCCGTTGTATTCAAGCTGGCATCCAGGAGTATTATCTCTTGTGAGGGCACCAGTTTTGACTTCTTTTCGTTTACTGTGTACCCTAGGCAACTTAACTTTTTTACAAACGCCAGATGCTTTAGAAGAATGTCCTTGCTCTCTGCTTGAATCAGGCAGTCATCCAGGTATGGATAAATCTGAATTCCTTTCTGTCTGCAAAATGCAACTATTGGTGCCAGGCACTTTGTGAAGACCCTGGGTGCAGTAGATAAGCCAAAGGGCAGTGCAGAGAATTGGCAGTGCATTGAACCAGCTATGAATCTGAGGTATCTTCTGCAGTTTTGTCTGATAGGGACATGCAGGTATGCCTCCTTGAGGTCCAAAGTTACGAGCCAAGCTTTCTTGCCCAGTATAGGAAGAAGCTGCTGTAGTGTCAACATTTTGAATTTTGGAACATCCAGGTAAGTGTTTAAAGAAAGATCCAGAATGGGCCTCCAGGCTTTCTCCTTTCTGGGAACCATAGAGAGTCCTGCATAAAATCCTTGTCCTTGCTCCTGTGTTGGTACCTTTTGAATAGCTCTCATGTCCATGAGTGCTGTAATTTGTCTGAGCCTCTGCCCATTGATTTGGTGGCAGATTTGGCATTCCTTTTAACCTTGGCAGAGTGTGAAAGTGGAACCTGTAACCTTGAGATATAATGTTGAGAACCCATTTGTCTTTGGTGATCATATGCCAATTGTGACAGAAAAGTGCCAGTTTTCCTCCCAGGGGGGCTGCCAAGAGAGAACTGTTTGGCAGCTGTAGTGGGAAGTCACTGGGGCTGTTTTTTGTAAGGTTAAGGCCTGTCTTCCCCTTCTTTCTGGGTTGATGCACCCCATCGTCGAGGCCTGTAAGGACCTTGTGGTTGACCTTTACCTCTTGGACGTCTGTATCTGTCCCTTTGAGGTCTGTCTGTAACTGGAAAGGACCAATTTTTTGCTGGCCAATTTCTGCTAAATCAAGGAGGCTGAACCTGTAAGAAATCCTTCACTGTTTGCATAGACTTTGCCTTATCCTCCATTTTCTTTAATAACTCTTCTGCCTTAACTCCAAATAAAACATCCTGCTGTAAAGGTGCATCCAATAATTTTGCTTTAACATGATCTGGTGACATCTGTTCTTTTAATGACAGATCCTTTAACTGCTGCTCTACAGGAGGCCTCTAATGAATCAAAACCACATTGCAAAGTATGTTTTCCCACTTGTTCAGCTGCATGCAATAAATCCTGCATTTCTTTATAATCAGGAGGATCTGAGTTTGGAAGCATTTTTTGTTTCAACTGAGACATCAAATATTGTTGATATTTTAGCATGTGAAACTGGCAATTTAAGGCCCTCATTGCTAAAGTTGCAGATGTATATACTTTCTTCCCCCATCTGTCTAATGCTCTGGAATCTCTGTCAGAGGGGACTGGATTCTTTGCGGAGGAGTCCTTTACCCCTTTGGGGACCTGAGAAATAGTTTCAGGGTCAGCAGCAGGGCTTTTGTAAAGAAATTTGAGAGAGTCAGGGACTCTGTAGTATCTGTCAGGCTTAACTGGAGCAGGAGGTAAAGAATCAGGATTTAAACTGGATTCAGTATACACATCATCCACAATGTCTAACACTGGCGGAATAGCAAGGGGTCTGTGTTGAGGTAATAAAAGGAAATCTCTGAGCCTTTTCTTGGATTCTGAATAATCCTGGCATTCCCAGTGGAAATGCTCCCTCATGGTATGCAAGGTTTCCCTAAAGGAGTATTTCTCTGGCAGAGAGCCTGAAGGAATTGATTCCTCAGCATGAAAATCCTCCATCCATTCGTACCATCACTAACAAATACATATTCAAAAAATCACTTCATATATATCTAAGATCCCAATGGGACTGTTCTTGCTCCCTCCCCTCATAGATCTATAACATTCCATCCCCTCACTTTTATCCTATTAAAGCTTATGTTCCCTCACTATAGTTATTTAATAAAGACCTTCTGAGTTTTTTCTTCAATAACTTCCCTGATTGCATATCTCAATACTGTTTTTATTTTTGAAATGTTTCTCAAATTTATGCCTAAATGTATTAATGTTTTATCTGTACTCTCTATAATTGACTTGTAGTTATAGCATCTTCCTAATTCTGTCTACATCTCAGCTTTTCTCCCCATCTTTGAATGTTTTTCAAATTTAAGCCTAAATGTATTAATTTTTATCTCTACTCTGTATAATTATCTTGTAGTTTTGTATGTACCTAATTTGTCTACGTTGGAGCTTTTCTCCCCAGGACTCCATTGAAAACGGGTTCTTTTGGCCCAATGGACTATCCTGGTAAACCAACTGCAAATAAATAAATAAATAAATAAATAAATAAATAAATAAGAGTATCCTAGGTCTGAGGATGAATCTGAAGAGATGGATATCTGGTCAGATGAGTCATAGTCCACATCCTGTCTAGGCCTTTTATCAGGAGGGGGATGGGACCCCCTGATCAGAGTGATTAAGTCTTCGGCCATTTTGAGCATTTGTTTCTTAGGCATGGAGGCATGTCCTGGTGAATGTTGAATTTGTTTCTTTGTTTTTAAAGGAGTTTTAGACTTGGCAGAAGATTTAATGGTCAACTGAGTAGGTCTGAAAACACCCTCTGAAGCTACGGGTTGTTCAGCTACTCCGGATCCCTCTGAAGGGTTAGTGTCGGTAGGCTGTAAATCTGGTGCGTCTGAAGGCCCAGCCATCTCCACGTGGGAGTCAGAGGTGGCTTGAGGTTCTAAAGATGCGGTCATCAGGGGCTGCGAAGGCATCTCGCTGAAAACCGGAGAACTGGCGACTGGCCTAGAAGAGGCTTAGTCAGTTTTGGGCCTCGGATGCCTGTCGTCTTTGTGCTTTTTGTGTATTCCGGTCGTCTGTAGTTCAGACGGCATGGTATAATTGAATTTTCTGCCAAAATAATGTCGGGCAAAATCAAACCGTTTAATAGTGCGCTCGTTAAACCTAGCACAAAACCGACAACCTGTGACGTTGTGGTCTGGGCCTAGGCATGGGATACAATAGGAATGGAAATCCTTATGAGGTATTTGCTTCCCACAAGAAATACAGTTATTAACTTTTACTGACATCGGTCTGAGGCAAGAAAAAGTTTCCCCAATGGGGTACTTAGCTTTGTAGAAGACTTCGGTTCTGGATTCGGAATGAAAATCTCAGGAGTCGACCGGCACTTGCGAACTACTGTTGCTTCGGGAACCGTGCGGAAAGAAAGACTGAAGAAAATGGCGTCAGCTGCATCTTATATACCCCTGTCGCACTGACGTCAGGGAAGAAGCGACAGCAACCGACGCCGGACCAAGACTTTGGAACTCAGGCCGACTGCGGGACCGCCTGACTGCCGGATAATTCCCAAGTGTAATGACTGCAGCAGTGTAACACGATGAACATTCAAGCTGTGAGCTGGAGAGTTTGAAGAGATTGGTGCAACCCGCCTGATGAATCAGATCTGGAACCTGGTCCAGAATCCAAGGTTGATCCAGAAGGTGGAGGTGCAGGAACGGGAACCATATCTGTCGAGGTCAATATGGGGCAATGAGGATCATTTTGCAACCCAACGATTTTGCTTTCTGTATGAGTCTTGGTATTAGGGGAAAAGGGGGAAAAGCATAAAGGAGTCCCTGAGGCCAATCATGAACTAGAGCATCTCTGGGTATATGACCTGGAAGAGGAAGTAGGGGAAGTAGCTGCTGCATTTGTTGTTGGGAGGAGTGGCAAATAGATCGCAGCAAGGCTGTCCCCATTTGTGGAAGATGAGATCCGCAACTTCCTGATTCAGAGACCACTCATGAGGCATGAGGATAGCTCTGCTGAGCCTGTCCGCTATGACATTGGATTTCCCAGGGATGTGCGTTGCTATCAGAAAACATTGGGAGGAAATCGCCCATTGCCACAGTCAGAGTGCTTCTCGACACAAGGGGTGAGACCTGGTCCCGCCCTGTTAGTTGATGTAGCACACCACTGACGTCCGTTTGGATTGCAATGGTCCCAGAAGGAAGAGAGTCTTGAAGGGCTTGCAACTCTAGGAGCTCTGCTCTCATTTCTAGGACATTGCTATGCAGATGGTACTCGTGAGGTTGCCAAGTGCCTTGGACTGTCCTGCCTAGATAATGCCAACCCCCACCCTATCAGGGAGGCGTCCGTGGTCACTGTGGCTACCAGAGGGGGTTGTATGAAAGGTCTGCCTGAATCACTAGTGGGGAGACCATCCACCAAGAAAGGTGCTTTTTGCATGTTTCTGTGATCAGGATCATGTGAGACATGGGTAGCTCCTGGAAAGACCACCGCGTGAAAAGAAGCCACTGAAGGATTCTCATGTGGAAACGCGCTAATGGGACAAGAAGAATGGCAGCTGCCATGGAGCCAGAGCTTGGAGGCCATATCTGACAATCCTTTTGCTCTGCATTAGAATTAACACTTGTTGACGAATAGTGGAAACTCTTTCCTGTGGTAATCTTGCAAACATTTCTTGTGTGTTTAATTCTGCTCCTACGTATGTGACAGACTGACAAGGCAACAAGGCAGATTTTTCGAAATTTACTGTAATGCCCAGTTGAGTGCATGATGTGATTGTATAATCCCGTGCTTCTAAGAGTTGATGTCTGGTGGTAGCAGTCAGGAGCCAGTAGTCTAGATAGGGAAATGCCTGGAATCCTTGACGCCTCAGGTGAGCCATGACTACTGCCATACACTTGGTGAACACCCTGGGGGCTGAGGTGAGACCAAAGGGCAGAGCTCTGAACTGGTAATGACTGGCCCCTACCCGGAAGCGAAGAAATCTCCTGGAGCATCTGTCCATCTTGATATGGTAGTGCGCGTCCTGAAGATCTATCTAGCACATCCAATTGTCCTGACCCAGAAAAGGGAAAATGGACTGCAGTGTCACCATCCAAACTTTTCTTTTTGTACAGATTTGTTCAATCTGCTGAGATCCAGTATTGGTCTCCAGTCCTCTGTCTTTTTTGGTACTAAAAAGAACCTTGAGTAAGTTCCGGATCCTAGTTGGTCTGCGGGGACTTCTTGAATGGCTCTTTTTTCTAGCAGTCTTGAAACTTCTGTGACTGCTTGATCCCTTAGATTGGGTGGGACCATCTGGGATGGACTTTGATTCTATGGGGGATTGATGGAAGGGAATTTTGTAACCTCTGGATATAATGATAGTACCCATCTGTCTCGTTATATTTTGCCAGGCTTTTGGGTACAGCAAAAGTCTTCCCCCGACTGCCTCCAGAGGTGAGCAGTCGGGCAACCCTTCAGGGATGCTGGAAGGGCTTGGCAGAGGTGGTTTCTCTGTCTCCCTGGTTTTGCGGTCCCCCTCTGCCATGAGGGCAGCGTCTGTTATTGTTGTTTCCCCCTCTGCCCCTAAGGGAAAATATCACCAAGTGTGTCAGGCAAGGGTCCCCTGGGATTTTCGGAATCACATCTTTCCGCTCTTCTGACCCTTGGGATAAGGTCTGGAAGGGGTGGAAAAACAGACTCCCACGGCAGAGAGTCTTGCCTTCCTGCTCACACCTGGTCAATGTGTCTTTCACCTGTGGCCCAAAGAGAAAGGAGCCATCAAAGGGAGTACTGGCAAAGGATGTTCGAAAGGGTTCCACAAACTGACACAGCTGCATCTAATCATGTATCCTGAGAGCCACACCTCTCTCCCAGTGGCTCTGCTAGCTCCATTGGCTGCATAGGAAATCAGCCTCATGGAGGAGTTGACTATGGAATTAAGAGTCGTGAGCTGAGAAGCTAATTTGGCTGGTACTTCCTCAGCTGTAGGATCTTGAAGGTCATCTCCAAGCTCTTACAGGAGATCCCTTTGAAGACGTGTAAAATGGCATAAACAGTTCAGGGACCACATTGAAAAGGTCGCTGAAGCAAACATTCGCTTTCCATATTTGTCCATCTTCCGAGACTCTGTTTGGAGGATGAACAGATGAAGAGGTTTCTGCTACCACCATGGCATCACTGGGCACACCTTTGGAGAGGAACTGTTTTTTCTGGGGGGCTGTAATAAATTTGTTTAGTCTCCTCTGAGTAGGTTGCACAGAATATGGAGCTGACCAAGCCTTTCGAGCCACTACAAACATGAGTGGATCGAGAGGAGGAGATACCCAGGAGGTGGAAGGTCTGGAACCGAATGCGTCCAGGTATACAGACTCATCCTCGGTAGGGGCTAAAGTCCATTCCCCCCTCTAAGCATTTCAAGGATGCTCGAAAAGGAAACATCTTCAGAGGGGGACCTTGGGGACCCTTCTGATTCATCCATGTCTGTATCTGAGGTGACAGACTCAGGGGAGTCTATGTGCTTCCTCTTGCACTTCTTCCAGACAGGCTCTTCTGAGTTATCAGGGGAGGCTTCGGAAGAAGAGGGATCACCCAATGGGGTGTCCTGGGGCATAGGTTCCCTACGCTTGGGGTCTGGAGGTGGAGTAGAGGTTGGAACAGACCCAACGGGGGGGCGGAGCCGATGGAGCTGGCAGTAGAGCTGTTTCAGGGACAGCACACTCCGCACGACCTTGAAGGCATCCCGATCTCTAGGCAGAGAAAGCTCCGGCTCCGAAGAGACAGGAGTCCTTCTCCACATCGAGGGTGATTTCTCAGAGGCTGATGTTGGAGCCAAGCTCAAGAACGGGGTTGGACAAGGGACTGATGCCACACCTCCCCTTGGAGCAGACGAGAGCCCCAGCGCCCAGATCCCTCGATAGAAGGTACAATCAAGGTAATTGGAGCAGACGTCGGAACCGGAGAGATGATAATCGGCGCCGACGGTTCTACTACCTGCAGATCCATGGTCTCCGACTCAGAGCTAAATGTAGTTGGAGGAGGAACGGAAATAGAGGCGGTTGGAGCAGATACCTGCTAAGGTGGGCTGGACAGTAATTTTGTCAGGGCCTGTGACTTAAGCAACCTACTTACTACTCTCTCCACATCATGATCCAATAATCTAGAGGATCGAGAAGAGTGGGAAGAATGACGGCTACGTTCACTCTAACAAGGGTGACTGAGGTGCCGAGTGGATGGGCTCCAAAGATGGAGACCTCAGTCTCTTATGGCTCCGAGACGGCTCTGAAATAGCAGATGGAGCTGACTGAGTAGATGCCTTGTCGGTGCCAGCCGGCACTGACATACTTGGTTGGTCAAGTAAAGGGTTCGGCTCCGAAGGTGGAGCCGATGGCTTGAAAGACGGGGGATTTTGCTGGCTGAGTACTTTTAGCTGGAGAATCCTGAGGCTTCAATAATCCCCGAAGGATTAATTTGTTTTTGCGCTCCGGCAGGACCCTTGGACTAAAAGCGTGACAGAGAACAGGAGTCCTGCAGGTGAACAGTGCCCAAACAATATACACAACTAATGTGCCCATCTGTTAGACATTTTCTGACAGCATGAGTCACACTTTTTGAAGGCAGATACCTTGGTATCTTTTAGACATTTTCCTAACAAACTAAAGAACCACAATAACAATAAGAAAAAAGTTATAATAATTATTACAACTTAAACGGCTAACCTAATAGAGGGGGAGGAGAACTCTCCAAGTTAAAATGAGTTCAAGGGAAAAGAGGCCTGCGGAAAGGAGCAACGGCCAACAAAGCACACACAATATAAGGCGATAAAGGGTATAAGTACTAAGAGACTAAGGTTAATAACACTTTTACAATTAAAATTTTACAACAGCAGCAAAAATATGTAATACAAAACAATACTAAGCCTGAGCCTGAGCCAGTAACGAAGCAACCTCGCAGCTAAAGTGGCAAACGAGATCTGGGTAGCTGATGCTGGGCATTCTCGAGCTATAGAAGATGGCAGAGTCGGAGCAGAGGATCGGCTCCAAACCCAAACAGCAAGAACGAAGGCGAGATGGACAACTTAACATCTATCATTATGCTCCCACTGAAAGACCAGGTTAATTTTGGATAAGATTCAGAAAGAAAACCCTTCTAAAGGAATGTAAGAAGAAAGACTGCCCACAGAGTAAGACCAGAGCTAGAAGGGTCAAGAGTCTGAACTAAACCCTGAATCAAGCCTAATCACTTCTGCCCAAAGTAAACTGACAGGGGATGACAAATGCTTAACTTTTTGCTTCTTTTTGATAGGGATTGGTCTAGGAAACAGACCAATTCCGGACAGGCAATTTATTCCTTGGGACAGACATCTCAGTATAAAGAGAGAGGCAAACATTGCTCCTTCCTCCAAGACTGATAAGAGTGGTACTCCACTACCCAAGGGCACTCCAGACACGGGATGCCTCTAATTCTCGGTCCATGGCAGACTGCAGATGCATCCTTGAAGGACATCTACACCAGAGGGAGCCAAGGAAAAAGAAATTATCTGAGGAACCAGAAATGGCCACAGCACAGTCGCTCATCTGCCACGGAGGCAAATCAGCAACCTGCTGATGGGGCAAATGCTGTCTGGATATTTTCTTTTTATGGCTGGAAGGAAGAACCAAGGAACCAGTGGGTTGTTCCATGGTAAAGCCGAAAATGATGCCTGAAGCCTGGGGAAGACTGACAGCTATAGTCAGTGAAATGGGGGAGTATTAAAATAGATTTTTCCACAAAAAAATATAAAGCACTAGTAATTTAATACAAGTTTTAGTAAGGAAGAACAAACTGCTTTAACAACTTTATTCTACAAAAGTAGAGAAAGTCATGCTTTACAGTAAACGTGACAGTCATGTAACAGTCAAAGTTATTCCTAGCTTAAAACATATTGTACAAGAAAATTAAGTTCCTGTCATAAAAACAAAATGTGGAATGCCCCCCCCCCCCCCCCGAGGAGAACTCATCTACCTAGCAATGAAAAATTGTTAGCCAAATGTCTATCCTTGAAACCAAAGAGGAGTGCTCCTTTTAACTTTCTGCTTATTTTTGACAGGAATTTATTTAAGCAGACATCTGACAGGCAAACCATCCCTGGGGGGCATGAGGTATTTCCTACTCTTTCCTCCAAGATCAACAAGAGTGGTTTTATTTTTGCCCACCAAGGGTACTTCAACAGGTGCAGAGGATGACTAACCTCCTGTTCCATGGTGGCCGAAGAGACTACACTAGAGGGAACCAAGATAAGACAAATAGTATGAATATCCAAAAATGGCCACAGCTAAGTCACCTATCTACTGCAGAGGGAAATTTGTAACCTGCTAAAAGGGGCAAAGGCTTTTTGGAAATGTTATTCTTTTTGTGGCTGAAAGAAAGAAAACAGGAACTGGTATACTGTTCAATGGTGAAGCTGACAATTAAGTCTGAAGCCAAGTTAAGACTGACAGCAATAGAAGACGATTTTTCCCCACTAAGAAAAAAAAATGAAAAACTTACCACAACCCCCAAATATAATTTAGGTTTACTTACAAAAAACAAAAAGTTTTAACTTTTTTTTTTTTTTTTTTTTTTTTTTAACAAAAATAAAAATCATACTTCACAGGAAAAAGTAGTCACATGACAGTCTTATAAAATTTTCCTAGCTTAGTTTCAGAGGGAAAAAACTTTTCTGACAAGAAATATAAATGTGAAAATTTTTTCACCAAATGTAACTTATCTGACCAGCAATGGAGAACAGTGCGCCGACTGTCGATCCTCAAGTCCGCAAGAGGAGTGGTCCTTGGTGGCAATAAAACTCTGAAGGCTTAGGTGCCCAAGCTGCTAATTTTCTTCAGCTCTGCTCAAACTGCCAATGGTTTGAGAGAGTGGAACATGTCCTTACGCTCTGGAAGCTGACCGGCTGTTGTATCCTATGTTGGATATAATCCATTTAGCTAAGGCTAGTTTAGCAGTGATCAAATGATGAACATCTTGAAAGTTTTGCAGCCAATGACTAAAGTCTTAAAAAATCCCACACAGAAAAATTAAAAAGGCCACTGTTGAAATAAATTTATATTCTTGCTGTAAATACTAGTTAAGCAAAAAAATTACAATGCTACAAAACACATGCATCACGCACCGGGTCACACCTGGTGAATGGATGTCTTCTACAATGTGTCACCTACATAGCCAACCCTGAACATCAGCTTCAAGAAGCAATGCTGCTTTGTGAATCTTAACATTAGAGTATAATTATCTCTGCTATTACTGTGACTGTCAAACAATAAGTGCCCTGACAAATATCTACTCATTTACTAAAGTACTAGCAAGAAATTACTTTTTGTAGCAGTCTGTTGAATAACAAATCAAACATTAAATAATCAACTTGCGGTTGGGTATTATAGTTAAGGTGCTTGACTAAAAGACACAAATTACAGTGTTTGATTCTCACCTTTTGGAGGGAAACTGGCTAGGTTTAGAATGGCCCATTAAGGCAGGTAGTCTAGTAATTAGCTATGAACTTATGAAACCATGAGATTAAGTAAAGAAAGAAAAAAATGAACTTCTGAATTTAAGAGTCCTGGTTGATTTTCTATTTATTTTGCTCTGTTTCAGCGCTCCCACATAAGAGACCATCAAGTGAAATGTATGCAACCGACAACCTAATCTGAGTGAACTCAAGTAATGTATTAAACTGTGACCATGTAAATTACCGCTAAGAATGGACTGCGCTTCTCAACTATACACAGTACTGGCCGTCCCTTGCCTCTTTTTTTTTTTTTTTTTAATATATACATGCAAGTGAGTCTTTTCTTCTATCCTGAAAGAGATTTAGCTAGTGAATAAAATCAAAGCAACACGGACTCTGAAAAGAACACTGTAATACACAGCTCCCAAACTGCAACAGTAGAGAGGGGGCAGACACAGACTAAACAATGAAAAATGATCATATGAAAACTACATAATTCAACCCATATCCAACATCCTGATGTTTAGCCCTTTCCATCCATCAGGGTCAAATTAGTCATACAACTTCCAATACTTTATATTCTCTTGATATATATATCTATATATATAATATGTATATACATATATATATGTACACATATGTAAATACGAGTTGAATGCAGTGACCAGTATTACAACTGGGACCACCAGTGGAATTTTCTGGATGCTTAATTACATACATAAAGAACTGGGAATTATTTCAAAAGTGTTTATCTACCCTTTTGATGTCCTAAAAAGAACCCTTCACAAGATAATTTTTCAAGATAAACTGCACACTCTTAACAAATGCACATATGTTAGAAATAGGACAAAGTTTAAAACAGATCAAGTAATGTCAGCAGTTCCGTGTTTTTCTGGATTAGGACGACTACTGTTGCTTGCCCACAAGCAGTCCTAGGAACCAATATGAAGATGGTGATAAAATAAGCCTAGGTTCCAGTTTTAGCTGTAGGCAAACTGTTGTAATCGACTCAAAAGCTTTTCTTTTTTAAAAGGTAAAAAAGATGTACAGTGCTGTTCTTGTTAATTTGTCCGTTTTAACAGCATCCTCCACCAGAAGGTTTTACAGGGGTGCTATCAGGTTTGAAGGTTGTTTGGTTTCCTCCTGATGTGGCTCCAGGCCCCATTCGTTTCTTAATTTCCGCTGCCATGGTCATAAATGCTTGCTCTACATTGGTAGCATTCTTGGCACTGGTCTCCAAAAATGGAATACTCAAGGAGTCTGCGAATTCCTGTGTGTAAGAAAAGAATAATAATACATATTTGGCAACAATGATTAAACACATGCTACAATCTAAGACAAAAGGTAAAAGTATCGCTACAAATAAAAAATAAATGTCTGTGTATCTGCACTAAAGCAAACAAAAGCATAAGGGATAAATGTATACCCAAGTGCGTGACTATGCGAGTGCATTAACAATTGAAGAAAAAGAAAAACGCATTAAGTGTAAGTATATATTTTTGCAGGAGGAAATGTGCAGGCCACCATTAAGTGCTGCACAGTACATCTTTCACTACTCTCTGTTCAATCTAAAAACTATTAAAAAAAACAAAAAGTTAATTCATTAACTCAAAACAGCAAAATTCAGACTTACTTAGCAGTGGAAGAACCCCTCTCTGCTTTACTTTATCAGCTTGGCAAAAGAAATTCTGGACACTAAGACCATTAAAAGATCCAGGATGTGTGCCTGTAAAGTTGCTCAACTATCACCATGCACCACCCACTGCTACACTATATATTACTTCCGTCCTGCATTATACTATGCTGTCCTGTAATCAAAGTTCTTAAGAGCTTAGGTCTTAGTTGAAAAGCTGCACCAGATCAGTCCACTCTCATACATGGAGAAAAATTCACCAATGAAAACAGAGGGTAAATCAGCATCACCAAATCTAGACACAGGACCACATTCCATCCCCTCCAAACATATCAAGTATCCAAAGAGTGGAAAAGAGAAAGTGCATTGATATGCTCTATGAACACAAATGAACTGCAACACTAACTTGAATCCTTGAGCCAAAGGAAAAGCACAACACTAAAGAAATCCCTCCTTTGGGTCTCACAGTTACCAGACTACAAATTAAGCAGCTGATTCACTAGATGTCAAATACAAGGTCACTCATACATTACACTAATACAGCAGACTGACTTCTAAATGGGTATTTAAACATTTGGCAATAGTAAAGACAAGCATTTTTACAGCATCATTTAAAATAGAAGACTTGTCTTAGTGGGTCGACATCCGAGTTTTCACTCTTCCTTTCCATATCCACAAGTTATCACTAACTCCCTCACTCAACAGCACACATCACTTGCAACAGCATAAGCCATAACTCCACAAGCTGTATTAGAATGTGCACTTAGCCCCAGAACCTGCCTCTCCCTCCCAACATGAGTGAGCACATCTCCTAAAACTCAAGTAAAAACAAAAAGAGAAAAAAAGTTGACTGCTCTCAAGTGTCAGCAAAGCCCAGTGTGGAAGTCAATGTAAATGGTCTTAACCAGATCTTCCTTGACTCCAGAAGAAATGGCTGCTGGCTTCTCCACTATCTAGTCCATTAGGGAAGCCTGAGTATTGAGGAAGTTTAGCAGCAACACAGCAGTGAAAACTGCCCATTCTGTCCAAAAATCTAGACTTCATATGAGATAGTAAGTTGAAAAGACTGTGGTCTTTGGGACCCAGAGTGGACCAAAGACAGGATGCCTAATGGATTTCACTCCAGGAAGTTTGAGGGGGGCATCCATCTACTTGGGAACAGTGGTAGTAGTAGTAAAAAAGGCACTTCCAGGTTACAAAATTAGCATCCATACCAACAGGATCCTTAAGTGGGGTGACTCAATCTCCTCTTTCTCCTTAGCCAGATTACTCATTAAAGTTTTTCTGGCAGAAGTTGAGGAGGACAAAGAAATCCAAACAGGAATGTATCAACCAGAGACTTTCTGAGAAAGAGTGGGGAGAAACTGCAGTGAAGGGACAAGACTCATTTCCCTTGTACATTTCTGAGAGGCGAGCCTCTGGGTCTTCAAAGTTCCATTCCTAGGACCTTAAGGGAGAATCTTAACCAAGCTTAGTTCTGGGATGGGGTGGGCCAGCTGTCAGATGGCTTGTATAGTATATGGGCATATCAAAAGTAAAGCACCACAAGTCAGTAACTGGAACAGTAGTGATAAAACTTGTTCTCAACAAAGCCAGCTCCGGTGACAGCAGGATAAATCCCTAACAAGCTAAATGACCCTGTTTCTATTAGCTTATGCACCTTTTGGAGCTGATGTAGGGAAGAAGGTCATGTGCTCTCACCCTGTGGTTGAATCTCTAGTGGAGACTGGGAATCGCAAGCAGGTGTTAGGGCTGTGCTAAATGATCGCGTCACACACAGTATTAATCAAAGGCTTGATGCATATCGACCCTTTGGACATGAGAGAACATATACACTGGTGTCAGGACTAAAAATCCAGAGAACCAGACCCAAACCACCCCTGATGGTAGACATGAAAGAAGGCCTTTCTCAGTTGGCTCTTACCTCAGTGACAAAGAAAAGAATGAACTACTCAGTAGGCAGCAGAGGCAAAAATAAGTGCTCAACACAACTGGTGCTAGGATGAGTGCATTTTGCACAAAGTGTAGCACCAGGATTAGAACATTTTTTTTAATGCATACTCCTGTTGCATAAGGACAGACACCACAAAGAGAACAGACCTCTCTCCAACACCTAGGCCTGTCCTCCATACCCTGATAGCAATGGAAGGACTATGTAGGCCATCAACCTGGGCCAGACTGCCTGCTACAAATCAGGGGCGGCTTGGAAAAAAGTCATCCTCGGATCCAAATACTGCCATAAAGTCTACAAGGGAGAACTTGAATGACTGCTCCAAAGGAGAAAGCTAAGTTTGAACTTGCTCTGTTCAACTGACCTCAGAAAAGACCAAACAAAACGGCAAAACAACCTTCTAATGTTGTTGTCAGGAGGTACAAGTATCACAAGTCTCTCATCACTGGATAATGATGGCAACAAACTCAAGCCCTCACTAATTAAGGAGGAGTCGGCAGCATGAACAAGCCGTGAGACAGCTGCATTGAGGGGAGGACTTGCCTGAACAGGATGTGATGGATGTGTAGCATTCAGCTGCCTTACCTGTTACTCAAGGCTCCAGCACTGGTCTAGGAATCATACAAAGAATCCTCATGCCAAACCCTGCACTTGTAATCCTCAACCACCATTATCATGACTGAAGCCCAATAAGTCTTCAGCTTTTCTCCATCTCACCTATCCTTAGACAGGTGGGTTGAAATGCTGGTGCTCATGGCAGTGAACTGCTGGTTACAGGCATGCTTAAATGATTTAAGGCACAAATGCAGGAGTGTTACCTTGACAAATGCAAGGGTTGAAATCTGAACCACTGAAAAGGCTTAAATACAAGTGCTTCGCATGCCCTTCTAATCCAGTGTGTTGTATGCAAGGAAGAGGTGCAAGGAAGAGGTGCCCGTACCCTTAAACACAGGGATGAGAAAAAAAAAGTGTTAAACTGTAGACAGCACAACAGGAAATCAAAAAGTTACCCAACTGCAGGAGCCATAAAGAGACAGTCAACCGTTCCAATACCAGATTTTAACTAAACAGTTGGAAAACTTGAATTACTTTCAAGCTAAATGCTGAGGTTATCTTTTTTCCATGGAAGCCTTGCATTAAAGCACAAGTAAAGCAATGAGATGTTCATGAAAAGCAGATAGCTGGCCCAATAGCATTGAGGAATTAAGCCCTGCTGACCCAAGTAGAGTCACCTGCCATTCATAATCATACAACAGCTGTGGTGAGATGCAAGTAAAAGGCTAAGGTCAATTCTTACTAATTCAAGGGGTGCCCTGGTATTCCTTGCAAAGAAGAGTGGTAATGTTGAGGATTTGGAGCTATGCTGACAGTCTGACATGAAAATGCTGTGCACTCTAGCTGTTAGATGGGAGAACTCAGGAATGGCCCAAGTACCAGCCCTAACACATTAATGCACCTGTCAGTCCCCAAAGGGATGAAAATGTTAGGGCCAGGGTCTCCTCCAGTAGCCACTAAAGGTGCTGCTGCACAGAGTTCCCTCACTTTTCCTGCTGTTCTCAAATTATGGATCTCAAGATTTTGGGACAAGCAGGGAAGAGAGGTCTTGATAAGGAACCAATAGGATGAGATCCCAATTAACTGAATGTCTGAGATTAGCAAAGATAACTATGTAGAAACCACCATTTTACAGAAAAAGCATATTTTATAGCTCATAACACAAATTCTAATTGAATGCACAGCTCCTGCATTTATTCTTCCTACCTTTGCAGTTGTATAATCGACTACTTTTTTTGCGGTCAAGTCACATTTGTTCCCTACTAGAAGTTTGTTAACATTTTCACTGGCATATCTGTCTATTTCTTGCAGCCACTGCTTCACATTGTTATACGATTCCTGAAAAAGACAATTTACACAGACATGGCATTAAAATCCACACAATCCAAATCAATTAAATAAGATTTCTGAAAAGGTTACTGCAGAGCACTGAAGGATACGACAATGATGCCTTTTAATAAAAATTCTGATCAGTGTTTAATCAGACTAACAATTCATGCTAAATATATAAAAAACATCAACTTTAATCACAGCTTTGGGAAAAGATCTGCAAGGAAAAACTACTATACCTACTTTTATTCTCATAAAAACTTCTAAATGACCATAGCCAAAGTACTGTGGACAAAGTCAATCAGTTCTCACCACCCTAAAGTTGTAGAAAAACAAGACAGAAAAATGAGATAAAGTGTATTTGTCTGGGTCTGAGGGGCAGTACGCTAAAACCATAAAAGAACACAATGGGTTTGAAACGGAGCTCAAGTTATTGGCCCATGCAAAAGACAGCACATTCTTTTTGGACATTCTTCTTATAGTATTATGCCTGATCCACACAGTGTTGTATTAAGCAATAAAAATAAGTTATGTACTCTCCATAATGTTCCATCTGAGTTGTTGCTTTTCATTTGTCTTCAACCTGTAGGACTCCGTTACGGATCAGACTCTGCCGTATACTCCAGCATCGGAGTTGAAATATGAGTTCCTCCCCTACCCATATGCCCCGCTCTCCCTCCTCCCCTCAGATTGAGTTTGCTGCAGGACAGCACCATCCCACCCACAGCACAAAAATTAATCCCTGACCACAGAAGGAATAGAAACACCAGACTTAACCAAGACCAAGAAGAAGCCTGAGCCTGCATCTGTCTAGTTCACCACACAACCCAAAGGCAGAGGGGAAAGGGGTGGTTGAAGACTTGAAAAGCAACTCAGATGGAATGTTATGGCAAGTACGTAACTTCTGTATCAGAAGTTTTTTATTTGGTTTTCAACCTATGGGACAGAGTCCTTAGCTACAATAACCTTGGGTGGCCCTCATGGAATGAAGTTCCAGAGCATGGCAGAGCCAAAGGAAGCCCTGCTCCTGGAGAGAATGCCCAATTTGCAATGGGACATAAACGTATGCAAAGATGACCAAGTAGCAGCCAAACAAATGTCATCAATAGGAACCCTGGACCAAAAGCCCACAGAAGTAGACACTGATCTAGTAGAATGTGCCTGGACAGAGCCGGGTAGAGGCAAATCTTTGGAATAAGCCGCAGAAATGCAAGCTAGAAATTTAATGAGCAAGCGTGACTTTAGAAATAAGGCTTTCCCAAACAAGGCTTAGAAAAGGATACAGAAAGTTGATCAGACTGTTGAAAATTTTTGGTTCTATCCAAATAAAAGAGCATCTGACTGTGGACATCAAGTAAATGTAATTTGTAATAAAACCACAGTAAATCAAGCACAACAAATATTCTTCACCACAAAAATATTCCAATCCCGTTGAGTGCAAAGGATTTATTCTAAAACACTGCTGTTCACATAAAATACACAATGTAATCTCTAGCGCCTCGGCATACTTGTCTTTAACAGAGTAAGATTTTAACCATTCAAACTCACACTTTTATACTAAAATAAAACACACCCACTTGATTACATAATTGATTAAATAAAGAGACAGTATTATATATAAAAAACACTAAATACTATAAACTCATCATTGCACAAATAACTATTGACAATAAACTTTTCCATATACATTCATGATTTAGTCCTACAGCAGTGTTTTAGAATAAATCCTTTGCACTCAACGGAATTGGAATATTTTTGTGGTGAAGAATAAATGTAATTTGTATTCCCCTTTGTTCTAATAATTTGGGAAGAAAACTGGCAAATTAATCACCTGGTTAATATTAGCTTCGGAGGCCACCTTTGGCAAGAAATAGGGGTTGGTATGAACATTCACTCTGTCATTACGGAAGACGAGATAAGGAGGTTTAATTGACAATGCCTGCAGCACACACTTGGCAGAAGTGATAGACACCAAGAGGGCTGTCTTCCAAGATAAGAACTGTAAATCCACAGTGGCAGCAGGTTTGAAAGGGGAAACTAGGGCCTGTATAACCAGTCAGATCCCAAGGATGTTGTAGGGTCCTTGATTGGCAGTCCAAGGAGAAATGTAACTTTCAAAAAAGCCTTGCAGAGCTTAGAAGAAGCCAAGAAGGTACAATTCTCTCCTACATGAAAATTTAAGATGCCCTCCAACTGAACTTTAATCATAGAAAAACTAGCCCTGTTGTGGGAAATATTGGGCTAGAAAATAAGAAATGGCAGCAACAGAGGCTGTAAAAGGATCCAATCTGTGCTGAAACGCCCAGACGGAAAATCATTTCAATTTACTGGAGTAGATTTTCCTAGTAGAGGCCTTGTGTGCTGCAACCAAAATCTTTTTGACTGGAGATGAGAGCCCGGGAGTCCTAGCCTTCAAAGGAAATGAAGCAGCCAAGCAGAGAGCTTCAGGCTAACTAAGTTTGGATGTGGAACCCGTGATGGGTGAGAGATGAGATCCGGAACTGGATCCGGAGTTCAGGATGGACACAACAGATGAGACCAAACACTAGGGAACCAAACTTGGCAAGGCCAGAAGGGGGCAATGAGGATAACTCTGTTCAACAATTGTGCTTTCTGAAGGAAAATTTGGGATCAGAGGCAGATGAGGGCAAGCATCAAGCAGACTGGAGGGCCAAGTAAGGAACAGAGCATATCTAGGTGACTCTGGGATCAGAGCGATAAACTTGCTGCACTTTACATTGGAAGGAGAAGTTAAGAGACTGCAGCAAAGATGACCCAACTTTAGAAAGATCATATCCACCACTGAAGGATTCAGAGACCACTTGTAAGGCATTAGAATGATTCTGCTGAGCCTGTCCCCTAGAATGCTAGGCTTCCCCAGAATGTGCACTGCCACCAGAAACCGGTTGGAAGAGATCGCCCACTCTCACAATCTCATGGCTTCATAGCAAAGGGGGTAAGATCTGGTCCTCCCCTGTTTGTTGATGTACAAAACAGACATGTTGCCCATCTGGATGGACATTGTCACGGTGGGAAGAAAAGCTTGAAGGTTTTGCAATGCCAGAAGCACTGCTCTCACAGGTTCATATGTGTTTACTAGGCTAACTACCACAAAGGCCTTTTTAAGCCTAGCCATGCATCCCAAATCTCTATGACGAGTTCTGACACCTTTGTTAAGTGTAAGCATGGGCCTGGGAGATAAACTATTTACAGGTTACCTGTTTGCATCAGAGACAAAGGTGCCAAACCAGGGATGAATTTCAGGTTTCCCATCCAATTGTTCAAGTTGCACTTGAATTGAATTAGTGAGGAACTCTGCTTAACATGGATGGACAGCCTGATCCATAGATGGGGTAGTCTCTGGGATACATATCTACCTCTCCAGCAGGTTCTATTTACATCACAGGCATGGAACAAGTAATTGTGGTACAAAGTTATGTCTTGCCATAATGTTCCATCCGAGTTGTTGATCTTCTTCCAGTCATCATTGATGGGTTCGGTTCCGAGCCCTCAGAACAGAGTCTGCCTAATACCAAGCTTGTGTGCACCAAAAACTCTCAGGCTAAGCTGCTACCCACAACGCCCTTCTCCCAGTTACCTCAGATCGAATTTGCATGCAATATACAGAACAAACAGGAAGATAGAAGCCATCTCTGTGCAGAAAACCCTGAAACACCACAAGGACCCAGAAGATCCGCCAGGAGCCTTTGGTGGGGGATGGTGGGTGGGTGTGATGACTGGAAGATCAACAACTCAGATGGAACGTTATGGCAAGACGTAACTTATTTATCTGAAGTTGTTAATCTTCTTCCTATTCATCAATGATGGGACAGAATCCCAAGCTACTTGGAGAAGGTGGGTAGCCCTTATGGAAAAACATTCCTGAGAACCATTGAGCCGAAGGCCACTCTTCCCCTGGAGAACAGATCCAATTTGCAATGCTTAATGAAGGTATGGGGTTTAAACCCAAACGACTGCTGCACAAATGTAGTCCATGAAAGCCCTGGAATGGAAGGCAACAGAAGCTGCGACAGCCCTAGTTGAGTGAGCTTTGATTTGAGCAGGCTTGGGTTCATTCATAAGAGAATACGAGAAGGTAATGCAATCTCAGAGTCATTTTGACAAAGTAACTTTAGATACAGCACACCCCACACTGGGACCAGAAAACAAAATAAAAAGTTGGTCTGACTTCCAAAAGGACTTCATTCTCTCCGGGTAGAAACGCAGTTGTCTATGAACGTCCAATGAATGCAGGCAGTATTCGCCCTTGTTTGAATAATTTGGAAAAAACACAGGGAGCTCAATGGACTGGTTAAATAGAGAAGTTGGAAACCACATTGGGAAGAAAAGACGGATTAGTATGAAGTGATACTCTGTCCTTATTGAAGATCAGGTACATAAGGTACTTCATGCATAAGGCTTGTAACTCAGATATCCGTCTGGGTGAAGTGACTGCGACCAAAAACAAAAATTTCTAAGACAGGAATTTTAGATCACATGTCGCAGCTAGCTCAAAGGGGGGTAGAGAGAGACTGGAGAACCCTGGGACAGATTCCATGCCTCCAAAGGCTGCCTGACAAGTGGTCTGCTATGGAAAATTCCCTTGAGAAAAGTCTTGCAAAGTCGGATGGAAATGAGAGGGACTCCATCTGAACCATTATGGAACTTGGAAACAGCTGCTAAATGGACTCGAATGGTGGAAGCTGATGCACCATTGTCAAACAAATCAGATAGTGAAGAATAGCAGCTGTGGGGGTTGAAAAAGTATTTAGCATCTGATTATGTGACCAGATAGCGAATCTTTTCCATTAGTTTCTGTTAAGTTTTCTGGGGGATGGTTTATGCGAGGCCAGAATAATATCTCGGATGGATGAGGACAGGGTTTCCTGCCTGGCAACTAGCAGAAGTGGAGAAGCCAAGCTGTCAGCTTGAAGAGTGAATAGATTTGAAAGAGTCAGCCCTTGTGGGTGAGAAATTAGATCCTGACGAGCGTCCAGGATCCAAGGAGGTTGTAACAGGTGAGGTCGGAGTAAGGGAAACCACACTTGAAGAGGCCAGAAAGGGGCAATGAG